>NC_139234.1:58430122-58694252 GCF_977018435.1 Lepisma saccharinum | reverse complement strand
GTGAACCTAGAAATTGCGTTTCGTGCGTTACCGGACGGGAGTTACATAATCAATTTTTGGTGTGAGCAATTTTACGAGATTTGCAATTTGAACATCATGAGTATGGAGCTTGGGTATTTTAACTTGGATGGTTTGGCGATGTAGGCGCCTTTGGCGTACAATGGTAAAACACAGAAGGCACTCAGGTTTGAGAATTGATATTCTGCCACTTGAAAAAACTAACAAAGAAAATTGCATGTTTTTCTCCCTGTTGTTATACAAAATGAGATCAGAATAGGAACGAGTGACTAGATACTTTGTTAATCTTCATATAACAGTGTAACCAAGAGTCGAAAACTATTGTGGAAATGAAATGTGGCATCTGAAATTCAGTGTTTCTTGAATAGAAAGAAGAGCTACAGGCTCTTAGCGTCTGTCACGAGAAAAGTAATCAACAGCTGAAATCGGAGCTCATTGAAAGTAAAGAGTTGCTTAAAGCGGAACATATAGTATGCAAAGTTGAAACTAGTGAGGCAAAAAATGACCTCGAAGATTGTGTTGAGAAAACATGCTTGAGGCTGAAAGAGGAGCTGAAATCTGATTTACATGTCTATCAATGAGATACAAACGGGAACATTTTGGAATTGCGTGGGTGTAATGAAGATATTAAATTGAATGTTTCGCAATGTAGATTCGACTGAATGAATTGGGCGGAGGAAATAGAACGAAAGTATGATTTGCTGTCAACGATGTTTGATGCGGAGAGAGAAAATCTTTATAAAGGATGGATATAAATTGCTCGATTCAGATAGGTGAATTGGAGGTTGAAGTTGCTGGTATAGAAAAGGATGTAGTGAAGAGAGGAGGTGTGATCTAGCTCATAATCTTGGAAGTTTTAGAATTCGTGACACCTAATTGTGCAATTTGTGTAATAGAGTATGAGGGAATATTCAGGCAAACATTACAAGAAAGTAAATATAATTGTACAGTAGAGAAGTGGAGTGAACAGTATTATTACAACAGTTTCTTCAAAAGTTCATTCTTAAAGATCTAACAAGTCACATGTAAATATGTGATCAATGCACCATGGTCAAGAGTGTATGTTGTCAATAACTCTGACATGAGTAATTTTGGACCACGTATTCTATAAGTGGATAAGATAAGGAAAACAAATATCAAATATCTATTTATAACGTTTTTAAATGTGGTGGCTTCTTGAGGAATGCTAATGCTCTCTCTAAGCTGCTCAGGAAGTAGATTCCTTGACTTCGTAAGAGGGTGAAGTAAAGTATTACAAGCGGTGGACAAGAATATGAAGTGGGCGAGATTTTGCTGTGGGCTAGATAATACGATGCGATCGATTCTCTTGCCGTTTAGTGAGTAGAAAAATATTAAACATAGACATAGATGATGAGTATGTCAAACTAGTATTGGAAGTTCATTAAAGAAAAAATAGGGTTCCTAAAGGAATGTTCCTGTGAATTCTTAAGTTGCTGGGGAGTAGATTGTTTCTCTACGTCAGTTGGCCAAGTCAAGTTTTGCGGGCGGGGGATGATTAAGCCAAGTAGGAGAAATTTTGCCTCGGGTTAGCACGCATGGTTAGGATCGATTTCCATGCTATGCTGATAACCATTTCAGAGAGTAATATTCTTCAGTTTGATTTGCACGGGATATTTCCATACTTGATTGGGATATTTAAATAATCGTATGTGATGATATATATACACATGTAATAATAATGAATTGTGTGATTTAAGGTGATGCAAAATGAACTTAAATGTCATGTATTATTCGGATATACAATATTATTTCAGATCTTAATGTTGAGTTGAGTGCAGGGTACTCAATTATGACATTTTGTCATATGCGCATTTAATGTTTAAGGAGTTTACATTTTTATTCATAGATATTGTAAGAGACACAATTGTTATGGAGCTGGGGTTTTGTTAATTAATCGGTTCGGGGACCACTTCTCCCGTGGCTTTCCGACGTAATATCACCTGTAAGTTGCATTATATATTAGTGATTTGAATAGTCGTCCAGCAAGCGAACGCTGGTAATTTTGGGGTTGGTGGTCGGGTGGTTCTACAGTTGGTTGGTGGGTGGGTGCGGAAGGTGGGAGGGCTTTGTGTTGGTTGGTTGGAGTGGCGGGTGGATGGGGTAGTGGTTGGTTGGATGGTGCAGGCGGGCGGGCGGGCAAGTGGTTGGTTGGATGGAGTGGCGGGTGGGTAGGCCAATGGTTGGTTGGTTGGTCTCGTCTGTTGTTTATTTTCATGAATTCTACATCAATAGATGAAATTATAATTTACGTAACAATCAGAAATAAAATGTTTTATAATTGTATGCCAGTCTCTGGACAAATTCTAAGACTATATTTAAGTAAAGAACAACTGACAATGGAGGAGTAAACATTTTGGTAACAACCTCCTCAAAATCGGGTCTAGTGTTATTTTTTGAAAAACCTATGTCTTACATGTACTAGAGCTGAGTAACAGTACAAGTCTTTAAAATGGGATGCCAATCGGATCCGGAACTATGTTAGATCTAAATTAGATTACGTTAAGAGATGGTTGAGATATCGGTATTAAGACGAATATTATTTTTTTTTAATTTTGATAGTTTATTCATGGTGATTGATTTTCTATATGTATGTTGAGTGTGAAGGACCATAAAGTCGAGCATGGTGTTTTGGGCTTTCGACTGAACACTTTACGCTAGGTACGTAAATACTCTGCTGTCGCATTAGGAATGCAAAAATATAGTATCAGACAATTGCTGCACTTTATATTCTGTTCAACGCTGCATTAACGCCACGATTCATTTTGGACACCCCCTTTTGTCTCGCGAACAAAAAGTGAACCAATATCAGTTTCTGCACAAAAATGAACTCGCGCAAATAGAGCAAAGCGAACTAAAATCTAAATCACACCTTTTGATCCTTTGTGCAATACATATACTCGTTAGAAGTCAGACGCACGTGGTTAAATAATTGCCGAGCACGTGTAGGCTAAATTATCGTACACGCAGGTCGTGTTCGAGAATCAAATAGTACCACGTTTGCGCGATAATTGAATCCTTGCTTCGTAATACAGAAAATTGTGATTAATCGGGCAAAACTTGAAAAATAACGGATAATACTTGAGAAAACCCTTTTAATTCTAGTAGAATCATTTACCCACTTTACCTTTAACAGTAGCATTAAGAACGCTAGAATCAGCATAAAGAATTAGTGTACATTTAAATGTTTCTTGCCAAACAAAAGGCAGGTAGTGTGTAGATGTATCGTGTAGTGGAGAGTATAGAAAGTTTCCTGGTTTACGTGGTAGTAGTAGTTCATGTTCGTTGTTAAACATACATATGTATAAATTTCTGATCTGTGATTGGTGCGAAATTAATGATGAATATTTCGTAAGAATACACGCAGGACGTGTGGTCAATTAACAAGCGTTGTTTGACGCAATGAGCGCTTCTCTCTTTTGTACAAATAATTTAAATTGCTAATCTTTGCATGCTTTATAAGATGTCCTGTTGATGATGATGATATACCCAATACATTGCACGATTCATTGTTAAAATTGACATTTTTGAAATAGTATCTTTTGCAAGACCTGCCTTCTCAATCATATGTAGATTGCAAGAAACGTACATTCACTAGCGATTGAATTAAAAGTGTGGCGAAAACAAACGTCACGTGTCGACCGTTTGGGTTAATCGCGACGGTTTGGCGTACGGATGGTGATCTAAACAGCACAAAAAGGAAGTGTGATTAATCTTTAGGTTTTTTTATTATACACAGTGGGCAGCAAATTTAAATCCAAAGTTGTCGTTGGATATTGCAGCGATATTTCTGGAGAGGGGAAACGTTAAATTAACTATTTAAACAATGATCGCAATGGAGAAAGCATAACAGTGCCATTCATTGCCGGACCCTTTGATATATTTTTACAGGGCCTTTGCCTCGTGCTTCTCGCTGATTTTGCCCGTAAACTCCCGCACTATTAAGGGAGAAGTACGACGCAAATTAATCATTTGTATTCTCTAGAACGGGTTCTTTATTCACTTCTAGTTGCTGTCGCCTGTAGCCGCTTCCAGCTTAAATATTGTTGGCAACTGCAACTGACCCTAGTATAGCGTTACAAACAAGAAAGCCAGTTACTTCGTTGACTTACTCTGTGATGCTCTCCGATTTTTTTTTACATATCTAGGTTATGCATCATAACGGGAATCAGTGACGTGCGGTGATGTCGACACTTGGGGTAGCAATCAAGGGAGGTTGGAATGGGTCATAATTCCCCTCCCCCCTTTAGGGCCCAGTATTCCTGAAAATAGAACGTCAAAGAAAGGAAAGGATTGCAAAATGAGGAAGGACTACTGAAAAGAAGCACGTGTTAATCCCACCCACTTTCGAAAATCCAAAACATGTTGATTTGACTATTAAGCCAGAGATCCCGGGTTCGAACCCCGACCTGGGCATGGGTGTTATTTGTGTTTGTCCCTTCATCAATTTTATCGTGCCATCTTGACGATTAGCCAAAAGTGTAGGAAAGGCGAAGTAAAACAAACCAAATGAAACAATCAATCAATGATTTGATTTATGCCACTTAGCGTCGCTGTCACACTTAGTTAATCGCGAAGATGTTACAATACAATTAATGAAGAGAGAAACACAAAAAACACCCACGCCGAGGTCGGGGTTCGGGCCCGGAACTCCTTGTGTCGTAGCGTGCAGTGATAACCACTACCCCGCGGTTGGTTAATTTGATGTTTAAGTCCACTTAATGCACATAAAAGCTAATCGAGACAGTAGTACAATCAACCCGTTTGAGAAACTTCAAGTGGGGTTCAGTGTTGCCAACCCACCCCAAGAAAATTTCACCATGGTGATATTTTACAGGCGAAGCTAACCTACCAATAGGAGTTGGCAACACTGACTAGTTGCTTCACAAACCTCTTGTTTTTTAAACATATGATATTTCACAGGCGAGGCTAACCTACAAGTTACAAGTTGACGGCGTAGCCTTCTATAAGATGATAACTATGCAGTAAGATGAAGAAGACGCCAGCTGGCAATAGCGGTGTTAATGCTTCCTCCTCTCTACCCCCCTCTTACCGGGCCTCCTCCCTTATGGCGCAGTGGTAGCCTTGTATTCAAGGGTTCGATACTCGCACAAGTGGTTCTTGAAACTGTAGGTCCAGCCCCGATTAGCCTTACTTACAGGGGGTTCTTGTAACGCCACGCGGGCGAAAAAACATGCATACATTTCTGTTTTTCCACATGTATGTATGTACGTAATGTGATATTTGGGGGAAGAGGGGGACCAAAATTTTGAACTTACGGCTGGAAAAATGTTTTCTATAACATGTTTTGTTCGAGGCAAATTCATAGGTAGATATTTTTAAATAAATATTAATATTGTAAATATATATATATACTTATTGTATTTAGTTTTTTCGGTATGGAAAAAAGCGACTGTCATATCGTATTTGAAAAAAAATACGCTATGCCTGTGGACATCTAGAAAAACGACAATTTCGTTCCCTCTCTCTGCGTGTGCTATCAACGTTGACAGAATGACAGATATTCAACAAATAGGTAGGCCTTGGAAAGCGGAAGTTATACAAGGTGGTTATAATTAAAGTGACGGTGTTCAGAGTGGTATAGCACGGGCTGTAATGAGAGTAGCAGTCTGAAACTTCGTAGATATGCTAATGAAGCAATGCGCTCGCGAATTATGCAAAAAAAAAAATGTTCGCCACCAGGGTAAAAAATGGCGCTGTAAGCAGTCAAAACGTGGTATAGTTACAGGAAATAGGCAGGAAAGATCAAACACACGAGAACAATGATTCTGGCATGTTTATTAGTAACTATGGTTACAAGAACTGTTCAATATGGCCTCCCAATTCAGCAACATGCTGCATTCGTAACACGGCATGATCGACAGTTACTCGCAGCATGTCTGGTGAAATCTGAGCGACATGTCGTTGTATGCTAGCTTTCAGATCAGGCAGAGACCGGACATGTCCCTGATAGACACGATCTTTTAAATATCCCCACAGCCAGAAGTCACATGGATTAAGGTCGGGGGATCTGGAAGGCCAATCATCTGGAAACTGCCTAGAGATGCTGCGGTCATTAGTGAAGGTTTCTCGCAGCAAATCTTTCACGTGGCGAACGACATGTAGTGTTGCCCCATCTTGCATGAAAATGGTGGTGTGTTCACAGTTCCGTTCTTGCAAAGCTGGAATCACGTGTTGCACAAGGAGGTCCCTATAACGTGCAGATGTCACTGTACACCTAACAGGCCCTCGAGGTGTCATCTCCTCAAAGAAAAACGGACCAAGAATGAAGGAGCTAGTGAACCCACACCAAGCAGTCACGTAAACTGAGTTCAATGGTTGTTCCTGCACAACATGTGGACGAGTGGAACCCCATATGCGACAGTTCTGAGTATTCACTGTACCGACCAGAGTAAAATGCGCCTCGTCAGTCCACAGAATATTCCCCGGCCACATGTCATCCACTTCCATGCGTGCCAAAAACCGATGGGCAAACTCACGGCGTTGTGGAATATCTTGGGGTTTCAATTGGTGCACAATTTGAATCTTGTAGGGATACCAGTGTAAAATGCACCGCAATACCTTGCGAACTGTTGACCAGGGGAGTGACAATTCACGTGCCACAGCTCTAGCACTGGTTGCAGAAGTTGAGGCATGTGCTGCACGGTCAGATACAGCTACAGCAACTTCGTCCACAACTTCCACGGGGATGGGCCGCCTTCCTCTCCCTGGTGCAACACCCAATTCACCTGTTTCCTCGAATTTCTTCATCATCTTCTTCAGCCCATTAATTGACATGGGCCCTCTTCTCAGCCCTTTCTGTTGGCGATATTTCCGCAGTGCAGCGTTACTATTGCTCCCATTCTGGTAAAACAACTTCACTAGCATTGCACGGTCTTTCTTCGCAATAGCCATTGCTTTTTACACGGGAAAAATCAAACTTTTAATGTTCGGCGAACATTCACATCACTAAAGGAAAAAAAGCAACAAGCGTCACCAACAACAACCAGGGAGCTCACACAATGGTTAGGCAATGTCACCGACTTTGACGTCAGAGTTACGGAAAATTCCACATTTTGACTGCTTACAGCGCCATTTTTTACCCTGGTGGCGAGAATTGGAACTTTTTTTTTTTTTTTTTTTTTTTTTTTTTTTTTTTTGCATAATTCGCGAGCGCATTGCTTCATTATCATATCTACGAAGTTTCAGACTGCTACTCTCATTACAGCCCGTGCTGTACCACTCTGAACACCGTCACTTTAATTATAACCACCTGGTACTTCCTGGCTTTTCAGCAGCTAAATTCCTCGCTGGCCAATTTTAATCTTACAGCTAGAAATGTTTCCATAAAATAACCATGCCTATGAACCTGTTTGGCTTCAGGAAGCAAGCTATGGAAGTGCCCGTCCAGCCTACGTCGTCGAGCTTCAACGAACTTCTATCAACCCTGATTTTTTGACCTCTAAGAAAATCGCACCAAAACCTCAAAAACTCACTTTCTCTCCACGTTGCGGGCCTCATTTATTGCGCTGACGATGTTTCACAGCGCAGAAAAGCAGGTACGAGAAAATACACTTCTCGTACTTCAAGTACGAATGCACCTTATCGTAATTTTTCTAAAGTCCGGCCATGTTTATATATCGTGACCTTTGTAAACCTCGGAACGATGTGATCTCTGCCACACACACACGCGCGCGCCTCTCATTATTTCTGTATTGTGACGTGTTTTTTTTTCAAGCAAACAAACAAATAATAATTGTTTTTTTTTAGGATTCCTGGCCCCTAACCCCGCCAGGGTGCATGGTGCCCAACCCAAAAAGGTTCTAACGGCTGCGGTTAGATAACCACACCTCTGTAGAGTTTCACGTGTTTTTTTTCTCAAAGGTCCTATGGGACACCTCTGTTTGTCAAAAATTCGAGATATTTGCAATTTAACGCAGGACTTGGAAAAAAATTTCGGAAAATTTTTGGTTCCATGACGACCTATGTTCATTTTGGTATGGGAGGACAGAGGACACCGAGACTCGACCGACACACTAAACCCGACCTCTCTACGCGTACTCTACGTCACCAAAAAAAAAATCGACAAGGGGAGATTTTTCGATAACTCTCACTGTTTCCAAGGTACTTAGGTTTTTTGATAGACGACAACGACGGAGTCATCAATGAGTAAACATCTGAACTCGGTGAACAAGTCAACTTTTTTCAGTACGTCAATATTTTTTTTCTTATTTCTTAGTGAATGGGTTAGGTGACTTGCAACGATGAAGGCCTTCTAGCAACACGTACTTAGCTTATGCCTCTTCCACCGAACATTCAACACAAGAGGGCTGTGTTAAATATACAGAACAGCGATAACAAGTGTTTCCTTTGGTGTATATTGGCTGCACTGCATCCTGTTTATTGCAAAAATAATCCACAGTGGGTTGGACATTACAAACAATACGAGTCCGAGTTTGAAAGTGTAATGTCTGGCATCGAATACCCGGTGACCATTTCTGATATATCAAAATTCGAAACACGAGCACGAGATGCAGAAGGAAAACGCTTAATCATCAACGTGTATTCCTATACGTTGGATAAACATGTCGTGCATCCCGTCAGGATAATCGATGTCGACGATGATGATGATGCTCGTGTGATTAATCTTCTTCTAATTTCAAACGACAGTGTTCACCATTACTGTCTCATTCGTTCACTATCACGCTTAGTCAGAAGTCAACAACCAAGCATGCAAACCACATCGAAGTTTGCCCAAGGTGTTTGACCACCTTCGACGATCGGAAACAACCCAATTATCGAAAATACACTGGACGTCAAATTGCTATCGATAAACTTGTTCAACATAAAATATATTGCGGCAACAACAGACCGGTTCGAATGTTGATGCCCGAAAAGAACGATGTGGAAGAATTCAAAATGCACAAGGCATTGTTGGAACATCCGGCCATCATCGTTGCTGATTTCGAGGCGTTCCTCAAACCACTCTCATACTGCGATCCGGATCCCGAAGTTTCTTCCACCACACCTTACCAGCTTCACGAACCAAACAGTTTCGGTTACGTTGTCGTGCGACAGGATAAAATAGATGAATCGTACGTATACCGAGGACCCGATGCAATCGAACGCTTCTTCGAAAAGATGATCGAGGAGGTTGGGAAAATTGGATGCATGCTAAAATTTATATATAAATACCGAGAAACTTCTATTTAAATAACATCTTGTGAAAATGACAACTTGTATAACTGACTTGCCACTTGAACTGCTGTACAAGATTTTTGAGTACACAGTCGACGGAGGTGAGGATGTTGCGAGGCTCGTTGAGTTAAGCAAAATAGTGCCTGAATTTCGTCCTCCGTGCGAGATGATTTTTATGGATAATCTTCGCAAAATAAGCGGTATTAAAAGTTTGCAGAATCCAGAGTCTCTTTTTCGGGCTGCAGGCAAAAAGTTAGCCGAGAGGATGGACGAGCTTTATGAGGCGAGAGAAGGAAGGAGACGATATACAGATGATTGGTATGAGTCAAATGCGGAAACAGACAACATCATTACACAACTTATCGAATTGACTGAGGCGCGAACTTTCTTTCTAACCTGACATGATATATAAATAAAATACTATTACTATGAAACCCAAAGGTGTTGTCCATAGGCGGACTGGTGGTTTGCTTGGTTAAGGGAAATTCTTTCTATTCTAAAATATTCCTATGTGTGTGTGAGTGTGTGTAAAGATTGATGGACTTATGTATGTGTAAATATTAAGGCATTGACCTGTTAAGAATGTTTGTACTTACAATTATGTGTGGGCATTAACTTGTTAAGAATGTCACATCAATAATACTGGCTCGGGAATGTCATGACCCCTGTAACAAAGTTACGTGAATTGTGTTGATCGGAATTCCCTGATTAGTAAATTGAGGTTATAAATATAATATATTCTTACTACTTATGTGCGTCTAGTTTCTTACACCACAGATAAACGGTTACACGGTGCAACATTAATTCGTCTATTTTATTGATTTGGTGTTAAGTAGTGTATTTGGTGTTAGTATGTGTAGTATTATGTCTTGGAGGTGTGGTGTATGGTGCAAGCTAACTAAACAAATGAATGTTTAAAGCAGAGGCAATTGTTGAATTTTTTTGAACTTGAATACAGCTATTCGCCTATTTGGTTGAATACAGTTTTGCTCTACCTGCACTCCACTATATTTCTAAAAGTGCAGCGAACTAGACGGGGCTAATAATTTCTTAATTGCAATTATTTTTCCAAAGAAGCTAACACACACAGCGTAAATTTATTCTTGTAGTGTTCTATTGATTAAATTGCTTCATTTTACTTCGCTCTTGCTGCGACTGTTGAACATTTAAAGAAGGTAGGGAACATGTTTCTAAGAGGTAGGGATATAATTGATTGAGATAGAGATTATGTGAAAAGAGAAAATGTGTAAGCAGAGGATAAGGAAAATTCTATATTTTGAGTCTCTTATCGTGATAGAACAAGGAGATAAACAGATTAACTTTTGCAGGTGACCAAATCTCATGAAACATCGATAAAGGATGTGCTTTCTATCGAAAATATAATTACTTATAAACGTGCAATGCATGATATTCTCGAAAAACTCAACCCCTTCAAGAATTCGAATCCAAGCGATATTTTAAACACATGGAAGAACTACTTAAATGTTCATGTAGGAGATAAATCGGAAGTAAATGAAGTACACACAGCAGAACCTAGTTTGATTGAAGTTAAAGATGCTATTAAAAAACTAAAAAAATAAGAAAGCGCATACCAGCTGAGTTAATTAAATATGATGAGAATTCAATAATATGTCAAATTTCATAAATTAATTTGTTTAATATGGAATAAAGAAGAAATCTCTCAACAGTGGAAAGAATTCATAATTGTTCCTGTGATAAAATGAACTGCAATAATTATCGTGGAATTTCTCTACTCTCAACAACATATAAAATGTTATATAATATTTTTTTTAACAAGACTAACCCCATATACTAATGAAATAATATATGTGATTATCTATGTGGATTTAAACGTAACAGGTCAACAGCAGATCAATTTTTTCACATCGAACAGACACTTGAGAAAAGTGGAATATAATCAAAATATCCCATCAGCTATTCACTTATTTTTTTAAAAAAAATGCATATGATTCGGTCAAAAGAGATTTAAAATACCTAAAAATCTTGTTAATATGTCTGACAAAAAATGTACAATTTATGAAAGGTTATAAAACAAAGATGCATCATATTTATTGCTTTTTAAATTTTGCCTTAGAATATGCTATTAGGAAGGTAAAAAAAAACTAGCGAAGTACTGTGACTCAACTGTTAGCATATGCAGATGATGTAAATACAATTAAGAATAATGCTAAAATATTTTTCAAAGCAGCAAAGAGAAAATTACAGGCCGAAACTAAGTGATAATTACTCGATTTTGAACTAGTTTCCAAATTCAAGTACTTAGGAGTAATACTAAGAAATGAAAAGTAGGATTAATTCGGAAAATGCATGTTATTTTTCCCTTCATAAATTTTTGTATTTTTGTTAAATGTCTAAGAAACGAAAAGTTGAAGTATACAAAACAGTAATTTTGTCTGTGGATACGAAAACTTGATCCCTTGAAGATAAGTTGAGGTGTATTTGAAAATAAGATTCTTAGGAAACTATTTCAGCCTAAAAAGGATCAAGAAACAAGTGAATAGTGAAGGTTACATAATTTATATTTGTTTCCAAAAAATATTATTAGATTGATAATTAAATCATGAAGACCTATGTGGGCACGAATGAGAAAGGAATAAAAAAGATTTTACAGGAATTTTGTTGGGAAACCTGATGGTAAAGGACCAAAACGAAGATGGAGATGGATCTAAAAAGAAATCGGTAAAGATGAAATGGAATATATATAAATCTTGCTCAGGATAAGGACAAATGGAAAACCTATATTGCTGCAGCCATGAATTTTCGGATTCAAGAAGGCTAGAGAGTTAGTTAGTTAATTGATATTCAATATAATATAATTTCACATATTTCAGAAATCAAAAGGGCAACAACATGGTATTCATATTGACAAGGGAATTCCTACAAAACTTATTTTTTTGTCGTATTCGTCCAGAATCGCGTCTATCTCTCTCGTTCCTATATAAACGTTTCAACGTTCTTATCAAATGCATCAATATCGTTTACCGAAACGTTTCAACGTTTTAACAAACGTTTGTTAAAGTGATAATGGAAACATTTCTAGCTGTAAGATTAAAATTGGCCAGCGAGGAATTTAGCTGCTGAAAAGCCAGGAAGTATACTTCCGCTTTCCAAGGCCTACCTATTTGTTGAATATCTGTCATTCTGTCAACGTTGATAGCACACGCAGAGAGAGGGAACGAAATTGTCGTTTTTCTAGATGTCCACAGGCATAGCGTATTTTTTTTTTCAAATACGATATGACAGTCGCTTTTTTCGATACCGAAAAAACTAAATACAATAAGTATATATATATATATATATATATATATATATATATATATATATTTACAATATTAATATTTATTTAACAATATCTACCTATGAATTTGCCTCGAACAAAACATGTTATAGAAAACATTTTTCCAGCCGTAAGTTCAAAATTTTGGTCCCCCTCTTCCCCCAAATATCGCATTACGTACATACATACATGTGGAAAAACAGAAATGTATGCATGTTTTTTCGCCCGCGTGGCGTTACAAGAGCCCCCTGTAAGTAAGGCTAATCGGGGCTGGACCTACAGTTTCAAGAACCACTTGTGCGAGTATCGAACCCTTGAATACAAGGCTACCACTGCGCCATAAGGGAGGAGGCCCGGTAAGAGGGGGGTAGAGAGGAGGAAGCATTAACACCGCTATTGCCAGCTGGCGTCTTCTTCATCTTACTGCATAGTTATCATCTTACAGAAGGCTACGCCGTCAACTTGTAACTTGTAGGTTAGCCTCGCCTGTGAAATATCATATGTTTAAAAAACAAGAGGTTTGTGAAGCAACTAGTCATTGTTGCCAACTCCTATTGGTAGGTTAGCTTCGCCTGTAAAATATCACCATGGTGAAATTTTCTTGGGGTGGGTTGGCAACACTGAACCCCACTTGAAGTTTCTCAACCGGGTTGATTGTACTACTCGAGACTGAACCCACAGTTTAAAGTGGGATCCAAACCACTATGTGCGTTCACCTGGTACCGATCTGGGGCCACTTGCACTCCCCCACGGAGGTCGGCCGACAACAAAGATGAGTGGAAAGCTCTAACTATTCGGATACTTGGGTATCGGTAAAGCAAACTGCGTATGTACTCAGTGGTACGTAAATTTCAATTGGATTTTTGAAACACCATATTTGCATATGATTAACATTTTTTTCAAAAAAATTGCATTGCTTGATTTCCCTAATTTCTCCATCTCACGATCTCGTTATTGAAGGATCTAGGCTCGAGCCCTGACCTGTGCATGAGTATTCCTTTGTAACCACTTTTCATCCGTTTAATTTAATCAACGTTCATCGTCATGGCAGAAGTTAGGTAAAGTGATGGAAAAGCAACGCTAAAGAAAGGAAAAAGAAAATACAAATAATTTCCTCCCAGTGCATCTGCAGGGCACTGTGAAATCAGGAGTCCAGAGTTCTCTGTTTATGATTGTCCCTCGTGACTTCCATAAGCTCATTAGTAGAGCCCGGAAGTTTGGCAAAAAGCCTCTTTTTATCTACTGCATATGTTGGAGTTGCGTTGATTCTTGTAAGAAAACACAATCACAAATGCACACGCTGATTCTTTTGAGACATCTATTTTCTACCTGTAATGCACTAACTACCATGAAGTATCACTGAAAGGCAATTCTAATCACTTTAGACGACGTATGTGCTTAGTAATGTCCAGCTGTGGTTATCGCGATTCGCGCCATGTTGCTTCTCTCTCACTAACCGTTTTCTTTTTTTGGCGCCCACGCAAACAGCTGATACATGGACTCCATACGCCATCTCTTGAGAACAAAAGTAATTTAACCCACATCATCAAAACCAAATAATGAAAACAAGAACACATTCCTATACATATTCCCCCCTCTTGATTGGATAAATTCCAATCAACAGATTTGCTAATTCAATTGTCATTAGGTAAGGGAATCAATTTGTTCACTGGTCTTTTAGTAAAACCAGTTGTTGATCTAATTTTTGCCACACGCACTACACCGTCTTTACCAGGAAACGTCTCTTCCACTACTGCTATTTTCCATGTAAGTGGAGGTGCGTTGTCTTCTTTGACCAGAACCACCATGCCTGGTTGAAGATTTTCTGTTGAAGCCGTCCATTTACGACGCTGTTGTAGTTCGTGGAGATAATCCTTCGACCATCTTTTCCAAAAATGTTGTTGTAATTGCTGAATGTGTTGCCATCTAGAAAGACTGTTTTGGGGCAAGTTAGTTAAATCAGGCTCAGGTATGGACATGAGAGGTGACCCTATAAGAAAGTGACCAGGTGTTAAGTAAAAGGTGTCACTGGGATTATCAGATATTGAGGTCAGGGGTGCTTCAATTTGCGTTAACAATGTTGCAAGCTCTTCGTATGTCAAAGTAGCATTTCCCACTATCCTCTTAAAGTGATATTTCATAGACTTTACAGCGGCTTCGCACAATCCTGCAAAGTGGGGCGCGTTAGCTGGAATGAAGTGCCAGTTGATTCCATCTTTTATTGCAAAATCTTCAAGTCCACCTTTTAGCTGTTCTGCTTTGAAAAGTTGACTGAGTTCTCTCAGTTCTCTATTAGCTCCAACAAAATTAGTCCCGTTGTCACTGTATATGTTTTGACATTTTCCTCTTCTAGAAACAAATCTGCGTAGAGCAGCGATAAATGCGTCTGACGTTAAGGAAATAACTGCTTCAATATGCACTGCTTTAGTAGCCATGCACACAAATATAGCTACATATCCCTTGGTAGTGATTCTGCTTCTTCTGTTTGTTCTTATGATGCAAGGACCAGCATAATCTACTGCTGTATTTAAAAATGGACGTGATGGTGTGACTCTTGGGCTTGGTAATTGTCCCATGAGTTGATGTGACGCCTTGGCTTGCAACTTAAAACATATTAAGCATTTATGCAAGACAGATCTTACTCTTTGTCTGATATGTGGAATCCAGTATTCCTGTCTTAAAGAGCTTATCAACAATTGAGGCCCTGCATGTAATAAACGACGATGTTCTGATTCAATTATGAGTTGCGTCAGATGATGTTTCGTAGGCAAAATTAATTGATATTTGCTCTCATATGGCAATTCTGAATTTTCGAGTCTTCCACCAACTCGTAACAGCTGTCTGTCATCAATAAATGGATGAAGATCCTTGATAGGACTATTTTTTGATACTTGTTGTCCTTCTTCTAAGTCATGAATTTCTTGTGGAAATGAAATGCGTTGCACAATTAAGATACATTTCATCAGTACTGCACGTAATTCAACATAAGAAAAGTTTCCTGTTCTCTTCGAAACAGGATTCTTAACATTGTAAATGAATCTGTAGCATGTTGCTACTACACGAAGCAATCTCTGTAATGTGGAAAATCTCAGCATGAAATCTGCTTCTGTTCCATGTATCTTGCTAAACATTGATGTAACTATCTTCCTTTGTTCTGTTATGCATTCTTCAAGTTCGCTATTTTCCATAACATGTAATGGCCAAGTATCTTCTTTTAACCACGTAGGTCCATTCCACCAAATTTCCGAATCCTTGAGGGCTCTTGGTTCTACTCCCCTTGTTATCAAATCTGCTGGATTACACTTAGATGTGACATGATGCCATTGGTTAATAACAGAAAGTTCCTGGATCTGTGCAACACGGTTACCTACGAAGGTTTTCCATCGAGTGGGGGACGCTGCTAGCCACCCAAGTACGATTTTTGAATCTGTCCAAAAATATGTACTGTCAATTGGAATTCTCAAAATTGGTGTTGTTTTCTTAACTAGTTTAGCTAATAGAAGAGCACCGCACAATTCTAGTCGTGGCAAAGTAACTTTTTTTATTGGCGCTACTCTTGACTTTGCGCACAGTAATTTAACATTGATTCTTCCTAACTCATCTCTTGATCTAATATAAAGGCAACAACCATAAGCTCCTTCTGCTGCGTCGCAGAATCCATGTATCTGAATGTCATTTGTCTTTTCTGTTGTCAGTACAAATCTCTCTATTTGGATGTGAACTATATCTGGTAGTTGTTGATACAAATTCGTCCATTGGTTTCTTAAATCTGAATCTAATTGTTCATCCCACTCCAATTTACAACTCCAAAGTTTCTGCAAAAACATCTTGTATAAAATGACAGTTGGACTGATAAGTCCCAGTGGATCAAATATGGAGCTAACAATTGACACAACTTGTCGTTTGGTTATGTTCGTTAATGGTGAACAAAAGTCTCCATCTTTCGCTACTTTGCACGAAATTAAAAATTTGTCTGTTGATGGTTGCCAGATGAGGCCTAATGTGTTTATTTCTGCTTCATTATTGAACTGAAATGGTAAATGAACTTCTCTGTGTTCTTCTGGTACTGCTTGCACCAATTCCTCACAATTGGAGCACCATTTGCGTAAAATAAATCCACCTCGTTTCAAGAGTTCATTCAGTTCAGACTGTAAGCTGAGCATAGTTTCAATGTTATCACCTCCTGATACTACATTGTCACAATAAAAATGCCTTAATAATATGCTGGATGCATTGGAAAGTTTTCGTTTTCCTGTCTTGCAAGCATTTGTAATGCTGCAACAGCTTGGTACGGCGATGAGGTTAAGCCATAAGTTACAGTTAATAATTCATAAGTTTGTATTTCTTCGTTTGGTGATTTTTTCCACAATATTATTTGATATTTAGTGTCATAAGGATGGACTCTAATGTTGCGAAACATCTGGGCTATATCTGCTGTAAAAACTATCTTGTGCGTTCTGAACCTCAGTACAATAGAGTATAGATCTTCTTGGACTGTAGGCCCTGTCATTAGAACATCGTTAAGGGATAGTCCACTGTCTGTTTTCGATGATCCATCAAATACAACTCTCACAGGTGTTGTAGTACTTTCTCTAATAATAGCATGATGCGGCAGGTAATATGACTCCTTGTTCTCTTCATCAGTAGTTTTAATTTGCTTCATGTGGCCTAATGATTCATAATTGTCCATGAATTCACAATAGTTCTGCCTGAGTGTTGGCTGTTTTGTTAATCTTCTTTCCAACTGATGAAATCTTTTGTCTGCTTGTTGAAACGAATTCCCTAATTCAGTATGATTTGGTTTGAATGGTAGCCTAACCATAAATCTACCATCCTTCTGCCTGATGGTTGTTTCTTGAAAATGCCTTTCACAATCCATTTCTTCTTTGCTCTTGGTCTTTGTGAATACTTCCTCTAACTCAAAAAACCTCTGTAATTGTAATTGAAGGCTATCTTCAGTACGTACAAAACATGAAGTAACTGTTGTAGGTGCTTCACATTGTTGAGGCATAGCTCCTGCTAAAATGTATCCTAACTCTGTATCTTGAAGTACAGGATAATTTCCTATTCTTGTTCTTCTATCTGAACGTAGTAGCAAGAAAAATAGTTCAGATCCAATCAACAAATCTATGTTGCCTGGCTGATGAAATGAAGGATCAGCAAACTGAATATCCTTTGGAAGATTCCAAGTACTGCAATCGATTACCTGTGTAGGCAAGTCGCCTGTGATTTTTGGTAACACAAGACACTTCACTGTTGTTGTATAATTAGACGTTCTAGACTGGATTACAACATCTACACAATGTTTAGTTTCAAGACACGAATTGTTTATTCCCTTAACTGGAACAACATAGTTTTCTTTCGTCAGTCGTAGTTTTTGCACTAATGATGTGGTTACAAAATTAGACTGACTCCCACTGTCTAAGAGAACTCTGCAATAATGAAATTGTCCATTGTTGCCCTTTACCTTCACTAAGGCAGTTGACAATAAAACTTGTGAAGTGTGTCTTTCTTTGACTGTACAATATGAAGATTGAGGTGCTTCATCTCTTGCCACATTGTTGCTTTCTTGAGGAGACACCCTGGAATTCAATAGTTGTCTATTGCTTGTATTGTTACTGACACTCGCCGATCTTGGTCTTTCAGGTGTATCCCTGTGCAAGAGAGTATTATGTTTCAAATTACAAATTTTACAATTTCCAGATTTACAAAATTTCACTGAATGTTTTGAAGATGAACAATTAAAACAAAGACCTTTCTTCTTCACAAATTCTTGTTTCTGTTTATAACTTGCCTGTAAGAAAGTCTCACATTGGTACAAAGTATGATTTGCGGAACAGTACATGCACTGAATGTTAGTGGATGTTGCTAAATACGTGTTGCTTTGTTTCATGAATTTACCTTGTTTATCATGTGATTGAAACTGCTTAGCATGGGTACCTGGGGGAAACCCTGGGGGGTAAAGGCGGTCAGGGGCGTGATGCTGATCACATCACCCCCACTCACGACCGGATCAAGAAAGTGTGGGGCGTTACCCCCACACCCCCTATACGCCTTCATGGCGTGGTGCTATGCACAGGGGAACACTTTACCTTTTTACCTTTTTAGCATTGGTGTCACTATGTGTCGGTTTCATGTTTTCTAAAGCTTGACACCTGCGCTCTACAAATGCAAATAATTCTGACAAGGTAGGAAAGTAATCATGCTCTTGTGATAATTCAAATTCCTTACGAGTATTGTGATCCAAATGAGATACAAAATGTTGTGATAAAATGACTTCATCCAAAGGCACCTCAAGTTTAAGAGCCTTTAAAGCATTCAGATTTGAGGTTGCTGTATTTACAAACTGTCTCAATTCATTTGCATCTTCTTTACGCACCGACTTTATGTGTAATAGTTCACTAACGTAATGTGATGCAATAAGCCTGCTATTATCATATCTTTCAGTGAGCAAGTTCCATGCTATTGTATAATTTGCCTCACTGACTTGCAAGTTTGAAATGAGCTTACTGGCTTGTCCCTTTAAAGAGGACCGCAAATAATGAAATTTTTGTATTGCTGGTAATGTATTGTTATCATGGACCAACACTTTAAAATTGTCCTTGAATGGAAGCCAGTTTTCATAATTTCCATCAAAAGAGGGTATGGAAATCTTTGGAAGTCTAAGTTGAGACTGAACTGACGTAACAGAACTAGTACTAACACTGGGCTGATTCATTTGATCATGCCGCATCACTATTGTCTCCATTTGAGACCTAATGCTGTAGTACTTTTCTTCAAATTCTATTCTGTGAACTTCCTCTTCGGTTGCTTCCGATTGAAGTTCCAAACTGGTTTGAACGTCATTGAATTTGTCCCACATCTCTGTCAAGTGACTTAATCTCAATTTAATTTCCTGAACACTCTGTATATTAATGTCAAATGCATCGACAAATGCTTTCATACGGGTCAATTGCCCTTTGTAGCTTCCTCGCACAACTTTTAAACGTTTAATCTCTGCCTCTGTCATGGTGAAAGGATAACTGATAAGGTTTCACAATAATGCAATTAATGAACGTAATGTAATGTAAAGAAAGGAAAAGGAAATGGTACTAAAATGAGCCTGATTACCTGCAAACTTCAGCGCTGCCGATGTTGGACACACAATCGTCTCGCCGGTTGGAAACACTGCTGCACTGCTCGCACGAAGAATCAGCTGATTTCCTTCCCCGCCTTCTGAATATGCTTGCTACGCAATAAATTTAGTATCGCGATTCCGGAATGTCCCTTCTGCCACCCGCACGAAACGTTCAGTTCTTGAGACACGAATCCACACAACTGGACCACGCTATGTCAATGCAAAACTAGAACACACCGTTCACCACAAAGTTTACAGTTCACAGTCAGGTAGAGGTAAGACATCCAAGGCTTAGAGGACCATAAAAATGTTGGAGTTGCGTTGATTCTTGTAAGAAAACACAATCACAAATGCACACGCTGATTCTTTTGAGACATCTATTTTCTACCTGTAATGCACTAACTACCATGAAGTATCACTGAAAGGCAATTCTAATCACTTTAGACGACGTATGTGCTTAGTAATGTCCAGCTGTGGTTATCGCGATTCGCGCCATGTTGCTTCTCTCTCACTAACCGTTTTCTTTTTTTGGCGCCCACGCAAACAGCTGATACATGGACTCCATACGCCATCTCTTGAGAACAAAAGTAATTTAACCCACATCATCAAAACCAAATAATGAAAACAAGAACACATTCCTATACAGCATATATTGATATTTTTTTTCCGGATATACGTTTTTTATGTTGTTTCGAATGTTTTAGAAGCCTTTTCATTTTTCCTATTTTGCCTATTTGCCTATTTTTAATTATAATGCCTTTCTTGCGTTTTTCAATGAAATTTGATCATTTTTTTAAAAAAAAATGTTGGCATTTATTTTTCTTCCGTTTATTATGTGAATAATTTTCGCCTTATTTAAGTAATATCGAACTCACGCATGTTTCAACATTGCTGAAGGAGAAAAGTGTGAGAAAAAAGTAATGCTGAGTTAGGATTTTACCTTTCGGTTAACATTTCCTTGTGCATGATTGTGTGCTGAAGTGGACAGGTTGATTTCGAACACAAAGAAGATATTTCTGAAATCTCTCTCTCGAACCCAAAAATTTCAGGAAGTTGCGCCTGAGCTTAGTTTACCTCCGCAACCAGTCTTGACGAGATGGGGAACCTGGATATCAGCAGCTATATATTATGCTAACAACCTTGAAAAAATCAGTAAGGTGATCGATGCTCTTCCGGAAAATGAAGCGGCTTCAATTTGTGAAGTGAAAAAACTCCTGTGGTATTCAGAACTGAAGAATGAACTGTCGTTTAGTTTTGCACATGATGGTGCATTGCCAGAGACAATTACAAAGCTAGAAAAAAGAGGTGAGTCTCTTATAGCATCCATGAAAATCTTCGAGGAATCTATGCAGCAGATGATGGAAGTGCCAGGAGAAAAGGGGTCAGCTGTTGCAAAAAAGTGCAAACGGGTAGCGAGTGCAAATCAGGACCTGAAACAATTGAAAACAATTTGTGATATTCTAAAAGGTGAAAATGCTGTTACTGAAATGAATCCAGCTACATTAGCTTGTTTTATGTATGCTCCAATAACTTCTGTCGAAGTAGAAAGATCATTTACTATTATGAAAAACATTCTCTGATAGACGACTATCAATGAATGCTGAGAACTTAAAAAAAACACCTTGTAGTTATGTGCAATCAAGACGGGAGAAAATTGAAATTCTCTTCCCAATGTAGATTTTAACAGTTGCCAGAAATTATCGATAAAAGTAAGACTTACAAATGTGCCTTTTTTCGGTTTATTTTGCCTTTTTTTCATTTTAGTGCCTATTTTCCACATTATAAATGCCTTTTTGCCTGCCTATTTTAATGATAATAAATGCCTGAACTTCCGGGCTCTACATTAGCTACTTATCGCGATTAAATCTATACAGCTAGAAAAAGTGATGGAAGGTGGCAAAAATTAAATATATTAGAGGGAATGAACAGGTAACAAAACACACTTTTTTGTAGTTTCGTCAACAATATTCATTTGGCTTTTTTAGTTCTGGGATACGTTTTACATTCCAATTTTTTTCATTATTCACTGCAGAGTACGACACATAGGAACAAGAATGCGCGCTCGTCACGGGTTCGAATCCCGGCCTGAATTGTTCTTTGTGAGGTCCCTTCATCAATTTCATCATATCATCACTCATCCTCATTTTCGCGATAACAAAATGGGGCAGAAAGGTGAAGTAAAATAATCCAAACCAACAATAACAATTAGAACACGCGTTTTCTTGCCCAAATTAATACATCCATATTTATGACTGTTTAGCTTACCCATTTTTTATTGGAGGCCAGAGATCTGTATATTTAAATAAAGCACTACTAAAACGAGAGCGAGAGAGGGCGTGAGCAAATATTTGTTATTTAATCATTATATATTCCATATTTGAAAAAAACAAAAGAAACCATAACATTTTTGTCTGCACATAATACAAGTACGTTCCCATTCATATACAAATAAAACTACATCCCATATTATACATATACATATTGTGCAACGTTTGAAAGGTTGTGTAAATACAGAGAACATAAGTACTGGAGAAAATTTTCCCCTGAGTTCTTTAGAGGATTTACAAAGGAATCGAAGGGAAACCTATCCCCTATCTGTCCTATAAGAGCTAGATTGGAGGACCTGAAACTACGGGCTTTCAACCATGGGAGCGGGGGGCGAGGGGGCAAGGGAGGTAGAGGCAGAAATCTTTCCTTTCCCTTTGGGCGGTTGTTTATACCTGGATCGGGTAAGGATCGGGTAAGGCGAAAGAAGGGCCAGCTAGGGTATTCAGCCTTGCCAGGCGATCACATCGAGGGACGAGAAGCGCGTGGAAAGAAATGTTGCATATGAACTGAGGCTTCAAGATAATAAGTATTGTGATTTGAAAATAATTAGAGACGTGATATTGATTGATCTATTTCTGCTGGACTAGCTACTCCTCAGTGCACGTCACTGATGGGAATTGAAGAAAATGTAGGATGGAAGAGGGTGGTTCAGAGATTCCCATTTTCGCATTTTGACTTTTGTTTTTACCTAATACAATATAATTATACTTATACTAAATCTTTTGCGCCGCGGTGAAACCCAAGAACGGACTTATTTTAATTTATTGAGCCTCAAAGTAAATAATAAAATAAAAATTTAAATTAACGTTCATGATATTATTATTATTATGAAACGTAAAGCGCAAAATTTAATAGGACGACAATGCTCTGTGTGAGTTTGGTGTAGAGTAACAAAATTTTAATAAATTTATTTCCAAACCATGAATTTCATCTGAAATTAATGATTTCCCCGATCGCATAGTGGTAACGTCATCATCTTGTAATCAAGGGTTCCGGGTTATGGTCCCACTTTAAACTGTAGGTCCAATCCCAATTAGCCTATCTGTGAATAACATAGGACTTAATACAAAAATTAATGTAAGATTATGTAAAAATTGACAATTTTGACTGACGTGTCGGCGTTAAATGAACCTAAAAATTAAAAGACAAATTATACAAAAATAACAGAACATTTACGAAGGGGAAAATATATGTTACTGGTTGGAAGATGTAGCGGCTGGGGAAAATGAGAGAGGAGACACTTTCCTGGAATCCCCTTCAATTTTAACAGTGACTCGACATTGGTAACATTAACTAAGGAAGCATTCATTCATTAACTGACATTCGAGCCTATAGGACTTATGACTTTGCGGTGCATCATAGTCAGAAATCTGGTGAAATCTTGATATTTAGTTTCAAGTGGGATCCAAACCACTCCTTCGGGAGCGGCGTGCCTTCTCCGGCTATTGAACCCGGGCCCCTCTGATTACAAGGTGTTACCATTAAGCCACCTGGTAGGCCCTCCTTAGTAATGCATAATATTTGAATACAATTGAATTGTATTTCTTTTCCAGCAGTTTAGCGAGTAAAATTTTAAAATTTCGCTTACACTCGAAACTAGGGCGACTTTTTTTTCGCCTCATTTGAGCTGGAATGAGACTTGGGAGGGTCTAGAACTTGTAATACAGAAAACTAACTTTTATTTATAACTCTTTTATCTCTGTGTGTAAAACCATAGTATCTTTTTCACGATTAGGTCTTGTTCCATTTTCCCTCCTGCTTTCTTTGCTCTCTCTCCCTGGCTCTTCAGTTATAGAGCTTCCTTCATTTCTTGTCCTTCTCTTTCTCCCTCCACTTGCTCGTTCTCTATTTCGCTTTCTCACTTTTGCTTCTGTTTCTCATTCTCTCTTTCTATAGATTTCTTTGTATGCCTCTTTTTGTTTCTCTTCCTTCCTTTATCTCTTTATCGTTCTGTACTGTTTCTTTTCTTTGTTCCTTTTCTCACTCCATCGTGAGAAATGTTTATCTTCATTTCTCTCAATCCACCCCTCCCTCTGTCATTATAGTCTGTTTTGGTTGGTTTTCCTTTTCCTCTCTTTCAGTCTGTTTTGCCTCTTTATTTCCACTGGAGGCACATGGCACAGTGGTTCGGATCCCACTTTAAACTGTAGGTCCACTCCCGATTAGCCTTTCTGTGCATAAAGTGGACTTAAAACCACAAATCAATCAATCAATCTTTATTTTCACTTCATTCTCTATCCTTTGGATTTTAAGCATCACGCTCCAGCCTCCTTTAGCCTCCCCCCGTCCCTAGGGGTGTCGTCCTCCACTGGTACCTATTTATTTGAGAATGGGTGAACCCCAGAGCCGCTTTATGAAGAGAGAAGGCCGCAAAAATCCGACCTTACAAAACACGCCCAGGAATCTAATCTTAGTCTCCTGCAGGCCAGTGAGACGCCCAGCCGACTTTACAAAGGGAAAACTTCCCTGTTATTGTCCTTCAATACTTTTTTTTTGGGCAAATCAACTTTAATCTCTATTTTCTCATTCCAAAAAGAATAGTTTCGGAGAATTAGTGATTATAAAAAGGAATTCACCTTGGCTTTTCTGTCACTTTTGAGCCGAGGACTATTTAGGGGAGGGAAATCCAGAGGGCACTGGCATACGCAGAGGGGGTGCTAAAGGAGCTACAGCCCCCCCGAAATTTTTAGAAAATAAAAAATTCAAATGAAGGTAGTAATAAAGTCGAAAAAACTCAAAATGACCCTCAATAACCATTTTTGTGTTTGAATTACTTTTAAAACGAAGATTTAAAATGGTAATTTGAGCTCATATCAAATGAAAATAAAACACCAACACTGAAATTGATTTACGGTAATGTATTCTATGATTTAACCAAATATTTAATCTCCCTCTGTTCAGTAAAGGTTAGATTCATGACAACGAACCCGCATTCACATTCAGTTGTAGATATTGGTACAATTTCAATTGAATTAACATAATTATTGAGTGAGGTAAAAATGTGTCTTGGCTGACATGATTCCATAAAACACACTTCTTAACCGTCGAAATTCTATGTGTGTGACCATATGCAAAAATAAACCTGTCTTCAAAGCGGCCATTCATACTGTGCAATTAAGATTGAAAACAATGCTTTCAAACGTATGGTTTTCCTCGATCGGGGATCACCTCGACTTATTTTTATAAAACACAACAAAATACTACAGATCTCAAGAAGCTCTCGAAGAAGATTAAATGACCAAGCGACTCAACATACGTCAGAAACGCCGCCCAGTTTTAGTGTTCCATACAAGAGTACTTGTGAATCTCCAGAGGTCTTAAAAATACCGAATACATGGCATTTAAAAGAGACAGCCAGGGGTGCCAATTTTTTCAAAAACACTGAGTGGGCTCAAAAATTTGAATTCACAAATCACATGAATTATTGGGTGGGCTCGGGCCCCACAGACCCGTTGTATACAGTCACCATCAATTGCATAACGAGAATTTTTTGTATGTAGCTATGGTGTGGTAAACTTCATTGAATCCAAATGGAACACCATAAGTACGATATAGTTTACAAGTGGGTTGGAATAATGATCCCCGGTTGAGATGTCACTCATAACTACAAATTTGATGTTTCAAAACAAGACGGGGGGAAAATCCCTCCTATTGTCCCTTCAAATGGCACCCTGCATTAAAATTAATAGATATTCGCTACTTTCAAATGACAAAATTCTGATTTTCAGTTTCATCCTCTTCCAAATGAGCACAAAACGAGCTTTTTATGTTTCGAAATTATCCGTTTTTAAAATAACCATAAATTCTAAAAAAAAAAAAATGTATTTATTTTTAAAAAACAGGAAATCTGTGTGTGCTCTTCTAAAATGGAATTTCCAATGCCCCAACTTTATGTGCGTGTGTCTACAACACACACACACACACACACACACACACACACACACACATATATATATATATATATATATATATATATATATATATATATATATATATATATATATATATATATATGGAGGACGAATTTTGTACCTTACAGATGAAAAATGTTCCTGCGCTACTGTTCATGCACCATCCAAGTTCACAAGTTCAGCCCCCCCAAAAGAAAATATATAGGAAAATATAATTATAATCTCTAATTCTTCGTACGCCAGTGCCAGAGGGTATGAAGTACTGAAAATAAATAATAAAAATATACGTTTTTAGTATTTGTTGTATAATCGAAGGTTATTTATTTCTGCTTAACTTATTGGAAGCCAACGATTACATTGGGAACATACGGTTGTGAAGGCCAGTGTCAAAGAAGATGTATGCACGCTGGAACTAACCAAGAAATTTACTTTTCGTCTACTGGATCCAACCTTCTTTTTTGTTATTCAATAAATATTCGATTCTTGATCTATTTGACATTCATTTCCCATTTCATTTTTTTTGCGATATTAACTACACCTAAGCTATCCCTGTTATATCCCTGTTCTTACACCGTCTTTTTGCCTATTCAAGTAATAATAATAATAATACATTATTAATTAATTTACATATTTAATTAATGTCATTAATCTAATGAGTAGTTGTATTTGTGGTATTATAAACTCAGGAAAGTATGAACCCCCCTCATGCAGATTTGCTTACACTTAAAACAAGCTCAACATGCCCATATGAGCTTTTTGCTCAAGTGTGGAACCCTGTCTAATCCAAGATTTTTGTAAAAAATGCTCTTCGGAAAGTATGAACCCCCTCAGATTGATTTGCCTATACTTATAAAAGGCACTTCTGTGAGATTGTTGTCCATAAATTTGTTAAAAATATGCCCCTCTTGATATTTTTTTTGGCCACACTTAAAACTAGGCCACCCGCACCCATACACACCTACACCCACCCACACCCACCCACACATATTTACTTCCGGTCTACTTCCGGTTTACTTCCGGTTTACTTCCGGTCTACTTCCGGTCCACTTCCGGTTTACTTCCGGTTTACTTCCGGTTTACTTCCGGTCCACTTCCGGTCCACTTCCGGTTTACTTCCGGTCTACTTCCGGCCCACTTCCGGTCCAGTTGAACATACGTCCAGTACAACATGTTGAACATACGTCGAAACGTTTATATAGAAACAAAGGGCATTGATTGCCACTTTTCAGACAAGTTTTAAATTCCTCTGTCTCTAACAAAGCTATGTTGCTGTACAAATCCCACACAGACACAGAGCTGAGCATGGAACTATTATGGAATTGTCAAATGAGATTTGTTTGTGAAGAATAAAATTTAAATCTATACTTAATATTCCTATATTTAACAAAGATGTGCTTGCCTCACACAGACACAGAGCTGAGCATGGAACTGTTATGGAATTGTTAGATGAGATTTGTTTGTGAAGAATGAAATAGTTTTTAAATTTATACTTAATATCCTTATCTGTAACAGAGCTGTGCTGTTTTGCTCTACATAGACACAGAGCTGAGCATGGAACTGTTATGGAATTGTGAAGAATTGAATATTCTGTCTCTAACAGAGCTGTGTTGTTTTGATGTTATTAGGTACAAATCCCCACACAGACACAGAGCTGAGCATGGAATTGTTAGATGAGATTTGTTTGTGAAGAATGTAATAATTTCTAGATGTTTCAATAATAATATAATTAAATCTATACTCAATATCCCTATCTCTAACAGAGCTGTGCTGTACTGACACACAGACACAGAGATGTTATGGATATAAATGTGAAGAATTAAATGTCTCTAACAGAGCTGTGCTGTACTGATGTTATTAGGTGCAAATCCCCGCACAGACACAGAGCTGAGCATGGAATTGTTAGATGAGATTTGTTTGTGAAGAATGAAATAATTTCTAGATTTTCAATACTCAATATCCCTATCTCTAACAGAGCTGTGCTTGCCTCACACAGACACAGAGATGTTATGAAGAATTAAATAAAATAATATTTATACCTATTTGCTCTGTCTCTAACAGAGCAGCTGTGCTGTACTGATGTTATTAGGTACAAATCCTCGCACAGACACAGAGCTGAGCATGGAATTGTTATGGAATTGTTAGATGAGGTTTGTTTGTGAAGAATAATTTCTAGATGTTTCAATAATAATATAATTAAATCATCTCTATCTCTAACAGAGCTGCTGTGCTGTACTGATGTTATTAGGTACAAATCCTCCTCGCACAGACACAGAGCTGAGCATGGAATTGTTATGGAATTGTTAGATGAGATTTGTTTGTGAAGAATGAGCCTTGTTGATATTTCCTCAAGACAGGAAATTTGTGACAATGTTTGTATCACCGACAGGAATAATTATTACAAGATTACAGATCACAGAACATGTGGCAAATATTATTATAGTGATGGCCCATATGTTGCAGAGTATGTATACAGGGAAGTGTTTGTAACAGCAGAGCTTGAAAAATACAGAAACACATCCAAATTATATTTTATTAGGGCTTGTGCTGAGATTCAGATCCCACCCAGTGGGGTTTCAAAACAATGTGCATATCTCAAGCCGGGAGGCACAGATCCTATGTGATTGCCAGGTTTGTACCTACCCATACCAGGAACAGGCCTCAAACACAGACACAGGGCCATGCTGAGATTTTTTTGCTATGCTCAATTATACAATTGGAAAGAATGAAATTTATTAACAGAGCTGTGCTTGCCTCACACAGACACAGAGCTGTGCATGGAACTGTTATGGTATTGTTAGATGAGATTTGTTTGTGAAGAATTAAATAATTTTTAAATTTATACTTAATATCCCTATCTGCTAGCTGAGCATGGAACTGTTATGGAATTGTGAAGAATTGAACTAGTTAGAATTGAACAATGTTTCTATCACCGACAGGAATAATTATTACAAGATTATATATAATCACAAAACATGTGGCAAATATTATTATAGTGATAGCCCAGTATGTATACAGGGAAGTGTTTGTAACAGCAGAGCTTGAAAGTTATCATATCTTATAGGGGGGTTTGTTCTGAATACAATTATATCCTATCAATTATGATCCCTGACACAGCTCCGCTGTGATTAGGGCTTTTGCTGAGATTCAGATCCCACCTCAAAACAATGTGCATAGTCCCTTTCTTCTCAAGCCGAGAGGCACAGATCCTATTTCAAATCTACCTATACCGGGAACAGGCCTCAAATCTCACACAGACACAGGGCCATGCTGAGATTTTTTTTGGCAAAAAACACAATTTCATGCCACACATTGGGAGATGTGAAGAATTGGACAAGCTTTAAATCCCACACAAATACAGAGTTGAAACTGTCATGGCATAGGGATGAAATAACATCTAGACACTCAATAGATAGGAGGAATTTTTATAGTTGTTAGATGTGAAGAATTAATTACACCCTAACTGTTAGTCCCTATCTCAGAGCTGTGCTCTGTACAAATCCCACACAGACACAGGAACTGTTATGAAACTACACAGACACAGAGCCTTGCTGAGCATGAAACTGTTATGGGAATTGTTAGATGTGAAGATCTATTATAAACACAGAGCTGTTATGGATATGGAGGTGAAGAATTGAATGAAATAATATTTATACCCATCTACTTTGTCTCTAATGTTGCTGTACAAATCCCACACAGATACAAGCTGAGCATGGAACTGTTATGGAATTGTTAGATGAGATTTGTTTGTGAAGAATGAGATAATTTTTAAATTTATACTTAATATCCCTATCTGCTCTACACAGACACAGAGCTGAGCATGGAACTGTTATGGAATTACACAGAGCTATTATAGATATGGAGGTGAAGAATTGAATGAAATAATATTTATACCCATCTGTCTCTAACAAAGCTATGTTGCTGTACAAATCCCCGCACAGACACAGAGCTGAGCATGGAAGTATTATGGAATTGTTAGATGAGAATGAAATGTAATTAACAGAGCTGTGCTTGCCTCACACAGACACAGAGCTGAGCATGGAATTTAGATGAGATTTGTTTGTGAAGAATGAAATAATTTTTAAATTTATACTTAATATCCCCTATCTCTAACAGAGCTGTGTTGTACTGATGTTATTAGGTACAAATCCCCGCACAGACACAGAGCTGAGCATGGATTTGTTATGGAATTGTTAGATGAGATTTGTTTGAAGAATAATTTCTAGATGTTTCAATAATAATATAAATCTATACTCTAACAGAGCTGTGCTGTACTGATGTTATTAAGTACAAATCCCCGCACAAAGTTTATAAAGAAGATATAATAATTCTATACTCAATAATAGCTATATATATCAATAGTCTATACTTATTATCCCTATCCCTGTGTTACTGTAATTAGGTACAAATCCTTGCTGATATTAATAGGCACACACCGATGTAAAGAATTGATTTTTGCTGAAAATTCTCACAGAGCTGTACTGCTATTATACACAGACATAGAGCTGTACTGGAAGATTGGGAACAAGGTTTCAAATCTCACAGACACAGAGCCTTGCTGATATTTCTACAAGCTTCAAATCTACCTATACCGGGAACAAGCCTCAAATCTCACACAGACACAGGGCCATGCTGAGATTTTTTGCTATGCACAATTATTTCTTTACACAAACATGTTGAATTTATTGGGAGAATTTTTTTACTATAATATCTTGGACAAGCTTTAAATCCCACACAAATACAGAGTTGAAACTGTCATGGCATAGGGATGAGGAATTGTTAGATGTGAAGAATCAATTATACCCTAACTGTTAGTCACTATCTCAGAGCTGTGCTCTGTACAAATCCCACACAGACACAGGAACTGTTATGAAGGAATGAAATATTAATATCCCTATCTACACAGACACAGAGCCTTGCTGAGCATGAAACTGTTATGGGAATTGTTAGATGTGAAGAATTGATATGGAGGTGAAGAATTGAATGAACTCTAACAAAGCTATGTTGCTGTACAAATCCCACACAGACACAGAGCTGAGCATGGAATTGTTAGATGAGAAGAATGAAATAATTTTTAATTTTATACTTAATATCCCTGCTCTACATAGACACAGAGCTGAGCATGGAACTGTTATGGAATTACACAGAGATGTTATGGATATGGATGTGAAGAATTGAATGAACTCAAATCCCCACACAAACACAGAGACACAGAGCTGAGCATAGAACTGTTATGGAATTGTTAGATGAGATTTGTTTGTGAAGAATGAAATAATTTTTAAATTTATATAATATCCCTGCTCTACATAGACACAGAGCTGAGCATGGAACTGTTATGGATGTTATGGATATGGATGTGAAGAATTGAACTAACAGAGCTGTGTTGTTTTGATGTTATTAGGTACAAATCCCCACACAGATACAGAGCTGAGCATGGAATTGTTAGATGAGATTTGTTTGTGAAGAATAATTTCTAGATACTCAATATCCCTATCTCTAACAGAGCTGTGCTGTACCACAGACACAGAGATGTTATGGATATAAATGTGAAGAATTAAATGAAATAATATTTATACCTATATGCTCTGTCTCTAACAGAGCTGTGCTGTAGGTACAAATCCTCGCACAGACACAGAGCTGAGCATGGAACTGTTATGGAATTGTTAGATGAGATTTGTTTGAAGAATAATTTCTAGATGTTTCAATAATAATATAATTAAATCAATACTCAATATCCCTATCTCTAACAGAGCTGTGCTGGACCGGAAGTAGACCGGAAGTAGACCGGAAGTAGACTGGAAGTGGACCGGAAGTAGACCGGAAGTGGACCGGAAGTAGACCGGAAGTGGACCGGAAGTAGACCGGAAGTAGACCGGAAGTAAATCGGAAGTAAACCGGAAGTGGACCGGAAGTAAATATGTGTGGGTGGGTGTGGGTGGGTGTAGGTGTGTATAGGTGGGTGTGTATGGGTGCGGGTGGCCTAGTTTTAAGTGTGGCCAAAAAAAATATCAAGAGGGGCATATTTTTAACAAATTTATGGACAACAATCTCACAGAAGTGCCTTTTATAAGTATAGGCAAATCAATCTGAGGGGGTTCATACTTTCCGAAGGGCATTTTTTACAAAAATCTTGGATTAGACAGGGTTCCACACTTGAGCAAAAAGCTCATATGGGCATGTTGAGCTTGTTTTAAGTGTAAGCAAATCTGCATGAGGGGGGTTCATACTTTCCTGAGTTTATAATACCACAAATACAACTACTCTAATGTGAATACTTTAATTTCATCATTTATATTATTATTATTTCTGAGACTTGGTTCAGACTCTCCCCCCCCCCCCGAAATATATTTCTTGATACGTGCCTGCTTTTGACTAATCTTGATTGATTGATTGATTTGTTGTTTTAAGTCCACTTTATGCACAGGAAGGCTAATTGGGACTGGACCTACAGTTGAAAGTGGGATCCGTACCACTGTGCCATTTGCCTCCACCGGGTACCTAAAATTACCCTAGGAGGCACTTTATGCAGCCTTTGTTAATCTAGAAACTTGAAAGTCATCTTTATCTCTATTTAAGGTGAAATTTAGCTCTTTTATGCACATCAGGTTTAGCAACACTGCCAGGATGGCAAGGAGAAATGCATTACTCTTATGGGACCATTATTTTATTCGTTCTCTCGGGAATATCAAACATCCAATGACGTAGAAAAGTACATGGATGGAAAAAGGGCACGTTGAACTATGTCATAGTAGTAGGAAAAGTCGAAACTCCCATTTGATTAGCCGTAAGTTGAAGTTGATTCCCCATAAGGAATACATGGGATTCTGTAAATACTTATTGATGATATTTTTCAAACATCGTATCTAGCTTAATAATCAACTTGAAAAACAGTTTCCACTTGCAACATGGAGAGAAATTCATACTCTCTTGCATACTAAACCCTTTTTTAAATAGCAGTGCCCAATTCGACGATATTGAAATAAATGCACAAATGGTGCGTAATTGTCCCTCTTCGCCTTAATGTTTAAAGTTCGTTTCATGGTGTTTCTAGTCCGAAAACGCATTTTTATAGTGCCTATAATGCCTATTTCGAGGGTTAGTACCTATTTCGCTTAATCGTGCCAGAACACTCTTTACATTTTTTTGTCACAATGATGCAATTTTTTTTTCATCGTTTGTTCAAATCCGCACAGTCGTTAGCACAAGCTCTTTTTGTGAGAATTACTTTAACTGACGATTCCCCACAAATGTGAATTTCGATCAAAAGAATATTAATAGTTTGTTAATCGTTAGTGCACTTTTATGTATAAACTGAAGTGCTAATACAGTATAACTGTATATTGTAAAAAGAAAATTGAAATAAGTTCACATTCATTACACATTTTATCTTTTTTAAAATTTTAGGGAGTCTATTTTCGTGCATTTTTTAAGTATATAGTACCTTTTTAAGTGCCTATTTTCATAATTTTGTGCCTATTTGAGAGGTTTTTAGTGCCTATAAATCCTCATCCTACTAATGACTCAGTCGGGAAAGTGATCGTGTTCGGCTCCCAGATGCTAGGTGAGCATTGCTCGAATACTTAACCCCCCCCCCCCCCCCAAGTGATATGATGATCGTTATGTGTGGAAGCATTCTCTATGCAGCACATTTGCTTTGGTCGGATGCCACACTCTTTCCAAAAAAGGAGGACATTTACCGATTTCTAAAAAATCCGCCCGGACGCCGGACAGACACCTAAAAAGGAGGACATGTCCGGATAAAAGAGGACGTCTGGTCACCCTACACTTGAGGCAACTTTATTTTCAAAACTTTTTAATGTCTCGTTGCATATCTATAGTTAATTAGAACATATTGGTAAATTGAATAAAAGAAAATATAACTGATTTACCATTCTTATGAATTCGAGTCTTATGAGTCTTAGCAATGGCTTAAAAATATTGTATGGTTGTATAGTCCAGGGGCATTTGTAATCCCGTGGGTTTTTGAATGAAGGGAATATATGACTACCGGTAATATGTTGCTAGTGTGGTACACAATAACGTACTACCAGGTGTTTTGTGCGCAATTGTGGCAGAAGGCCTGCGTGACGTCATAAATCGAAGATGGCTACCGCTTCATGCACTAACTAAGAAAATCCATCATAACTCCTTTAATAGTGGTTTTGGAAAACAAATTATAGAAACATGTTTTGTTCAGAATTGGAAAAAGAACAAAATTTATTCTAACATTTTTTTTCATATCTTGCACTGTTATGGATATATATCTAGTGAAACTATTTCGTGCCCTCTTCTGCAAGGATTCTATGCACATTTTACACTTTACTTGACATTCTGGCATATAAGGGGAAAATTACTGCCTGTGATATTTTGTTGATGCCTACTATTGTGGCGTATTGTCTTTGTGACATCATACATCCAAGATGGTTGCCTCTGCAGACATTAACAAACAAAAACGACAATATCTCCTTTACTCCTTTAGGAGTAATTTTGACCATTGGTAAGTTTGTGGGGTTTTTACACAAAGGGAAGACATGTGTATGGAGGATGCTTTCATTTGGAGGCATGCAATCATGTATTACTACAGGTGTCTTGCAGGGACGGCGACAGGGGTGGGCACGGGTGGGCAAGCGCCCACCCAAAAAATCCTGTGCCCACCCGATTGCCCACCCAATCAAATTCACTAAGTACATATACTTGGGGATATGTGAATGCTTCAATAAATAACTGTATTCTGGTGTTCATTACATGTATATTTTGCTCCTGAATATTATCTATACTAGAAATGTTCTTTAATCGTCATCCAGGGCCTACGCGGTGATGGAGTGGTAGCGTCAACACCTTGTAATCAAGGGGTCCCAGGTTCGATTCCCAGCGGAGGCACATAGTGGTTCGGATTGGACTGTAGATCCAGTCCCGATTAGCCTTACTGTGCATGAAGTGCACTTAAAACATCAACTCAATCAATCAATTTATTCATGATCCCATAAAGAAAGCTGACTTTGTCATTAGAAAGCAAAAGGAATTACTAGAGCTCTTGAAACAAAAAAACTGTGATCAACTGAATACTTCTATGATTAGAAGCAGATAGTAGGCTTAGGAAGCACAAAATTATGCAGGGTATGGTAGTATTGTGGGAGGGAGATAGGCCAAGGCCCTTCGAGGGCTGTCGCGCCATGGGTTGTTATTGTTATTATTATTATGATCAACATTAGATCAGAATTTAGGGGAAGTTAGAGGACAGCAGCTATGGGTCTTCACTGGGATAAAATTGCTTTGAAAAGTACCACATAATGAAAAAAATAGGTACTTCGGATGTGATGAAAAAAGATAGAAATACGTATAACTAAGAACCTCATCTAACTTGGCGAAAAATTATAACTGAAACTGTGTAGAGGGGATTGAGGTGGGGTCTTCATGTTGTAAGCTCCGGGCCTTCACATGTGTAAATCCCGGCCTGCGTATGGCTAAAGAAAATCTCTAAATAAATAAATAAAAACCTCATCTTAGCGTTGCTTCCTCCAGCAACGCAATAAAATATTTCTACTTTTGAATTAGGTCTACATTGAAATCGCAGAAGTGTCTCTTTCTTTAATTCATAAAAAAATTTTCATCTTCAAATATGTACATGGTATACAAAGTAACAACTTTGTATTTGTTCTACTAATAAATACTAATAAGAAGCAATCAAAATAATCACTAAAATACCGAGGTGTATAAATTCTGATGTAACAGTTATGTGGGTTTGGAAAAGCTATAGAATTGTTGAATTGATAATTGATGGCAATCCTATTATACGTTTTGCCTCAGTTACGTAATCATGCGATTTTTCTTGTGATTTTCTTACGTAGAATTAAAAGAAGGTGTGGGAAGGAAATATTTCTTTCTTGGGCGTCAGAGAACCAATCAATCACAATGAGAATGGTTTAAACTTTACAAGCATCAGAGGTTCAGAAAAAAAAAAGGTCAACAGAATCTGTAGATGCAGATGAAGTAAAGAAAAAATAGGTGTGTCACGAAGTATCCATAAGAAATTGCTGTTGTTTTTAAGTCCACTTTTATGCTCAGATAGGCTAATCGGGACTAAACCTACAGTTTAATATGGAGTCCGAACCAGTGTGCATCGTGCTTCCATCAGGGGAGGGGCCAGTAGAACTCAGAATCTCTTCATTATGAGGCGACAGCGTTAAACCATTGGAGGAAAAAATATGTACAGAAAGAATTCACACGATTCGTGTCTTTTTATCACCACATAAGATGCGTTCATTAAAGAGGATGTTTTGCCAGAGACAATATTTGAGACTTTCGGAAAACAACTTCATTGTTCACGGAGTTGGCCGCTTTGATCCAACAATGAAACACTGTGAAATGGAAACTACCACCTCAACTTTCGAAGTGGTATGAACTAATGAAACTTCATTTTTGGAAGAGTAAGTTGGTGCTGACTCGACTGATTTGTTCTATGTTAAGTCACTTTTCTCCTAATTTTGACTAATGGCGGCGATGAGGTTCAATGGTGATGAGATGAAAGTGAGGAAGGGCGAAAGCAAATACACGCACACACTGAAAGTACAAACCCCCAAAAATAAATATTTTGACTGTGGTTCCAGGCGACAGAGGCTCGTTTGCCTGCAAGATAGTTTACAGGGTATACTGAACAGGATAGAGGTTGACATCTTCAAATCTTAACAGATTTTTCAATGTTACTTGATGATTACTTTTGGGTGATATTTTGTCAAAATGGCGTTTCATAAGTCTGAGGATACTTCATGCAGAGTGAACAAAGAATTGGTTTTTCCGTGTGTGCGTGTTCACATTCCCAATAAGACATTAATTTTAATCCAAATATTCAGTGCCTGCGATTAGGCGGAGCGAGGGGGGAAGTTCCCCTCGCTACATTGTGCCACTTGTTGCACTTGCACTATGGCCTCTTAATGCTAAAAACCTTGTCCTTGCTCCCAAGTTTTGGCACTCGATCTCCGTTACTGCAAACATTCACACACAGTTGTCAGCTGTAATAACCTTGTTTCAGTCAAATCCCCCAAGTTTCAGTCAAAAACTCATATGATGAAAATACTATGATCAGGAACATGCATTTAAATTACGAAAAAATAATTTAATTCTTCACCATTGTCTACCATCATACTTTCTATCACTGTCTACAAATACATAAAATCGAGTGAGTGTGTGCCTTGTATTTTTTGCACTTGAAGGACAAAATGTGATGCAACCAATTCACATTTATTTCACTACATTGACATGAATGAAAGAATGTGATTAGAATTTATGGCTGCGCATACACAAACACTTCCTTGAAATAATTGTTTCCATCGGAGACAAAACAAAAGGAAGTGCAACAAGATGCGAGAATAGATTAGTAAAGAAAGAGGAAAGACACCAAATACAAACACACACAGAGACACACACATGTAAATTGATTGTGTGTGTGTGTGAGTGTGTGCGCCAGTTAAGAGAAAGATTTGAAGAATGGGACGAATGAAAGGGAGAAAAAAGTAACAAGCTGAGAAAGAAGGATATAAGAAGACATTAAAGAGTAAAAAACAAAAGATGAAAAGAAGTGGAGGAAAATCGGGAGTGTAATAGAGAAGGGCATGTATATACATGTATGTCGTAAATATACAGGGTGGCTCAAAAAGTCTCTTAACACCCTCGGTACAAGGCCACTGCAGCGCGCAACGTGGAAATAGTGATGACCAATCGTTGCCAGGCTAAGGGGGAACCACATTGACGACACCCACACGGTTGGTGGCCATCTTGATGTCCGCCATCTTGAATTCAACTTCAGAATTTTAAATGGGAAGGGGGTGATATGATATATCAAATCAGGCTAGAATTTTACGAGAAATGCAATGGTGAAGGTTTTTTTATGTATCTTTAACCAGTAAAAAGTTATGACTGATATATTGTACCAATTTGCTCCTTTTTGAGGTGTTAGAAAAATGCCTTAAAATTTATTTAGCGCATCGGTAACGCATCGAGATCAAAGTGACGTCCAGAGAGAGAAGTTCGCATGCCATTGCACACGATTTTAATCGGATACTCCACGAAGAGCTGCGCATTATGAATGGTTGTCGCAAACAATTACAGTGTGACGCTTCCATTAAATGAAAAGTCCTTCACAGTGACAAGGCTAATGTTTATGTTCATAAGGAAGTTCATCAACAGAATATTGGATGCTTTTTATCTGGTAACCCATTTTCGACAGATCAAAGCTGAATGGTTAGTGCTGGTAAGTTAATGGCGTGGCATGCTGTGTGGAACACGATTGGTTAGTCAATTTTCCATCAACGGAACCTTAAATGCTTAGGGCTACTTGGATTTGTTAAATAAACAGGTTCTTTCATCCTTGCTTATGGAAGAAGGTACTCTTTACAGAGTTTTTTTCAATAGGGAGGAACACCGGAACAGTATGGGAAGGTTGTGAAGCAGTTTCTGTTCAAAGTTAGTTATCAGATGACAAGGGTCGCATATTCTGTTTATGAACTTCCTTATGAACATAAACCTTAGCCTTGTCACTATGAATGACTTTTAATTCAATGGAAGCGTCACACTCTAAATTGTTCGCGACAACCATTCATAATGCGCAGCTCTTCGTGGATGTATCCGATTAAAATCGTGTCCAATGGCATGCAAACTTTACTCTCTAGACGTCATTTTGATCTCGATGCGTTACCGATGCGCTAAACAAATTTTAAGGCATTTTTCTAACACCTCGAAAAGGAGCAAATTGATACAAGAATTCAGTTATAACTTTTTACTGGTTAAAGGCACGTCAAAAAAACCATCACCATTGCATTTCTCGTGAAATTCTAGCCTGATTTGATATATCATATTACCCCCTTCCCATTTAAAATTCTGAAGTTGATTTCAAGATGGCGGACATCAAGATGGCCGCCGACCGCGCGGGTGGAGTCAATGTGGTTCTTCCTTGGCCTGATAACGGTTGGTCATCACCATTTCCATGTTGCGCGCTGCAGTGGCCTTGTACCGAAGGTGTTAGATTGAGCCACCCTGTTATATGTACGTATATACATATGGTCTTACATTTATACCTGCCCACCCTAATCTATCAATATACAAATTCTGCCCACCCGGTCGAAAATTTCTGGCGCCGCCCCTGGTGTCTTGCTGGATAATGTGTCAGAGACCATACATGACTTCCCAAATCCAAGATGGCTGCCTTGGAGGTTCTGCACATCCCATACTGTCCATAACCTGATTTAGAGTTTGTTTATCAGATTTTTCCAGAGGCATTTTCTGTTAAAAAATAACAAGTGAAAAATATTAATTATTATTATTATTATATATATTACAGGAAAGGAGTAATAACATCGCCTGTGAATTTTGCATTGTCTTTTGAAATTTAAGCAGCTCACCTGTTATCAAGATTGACAGTGGTTGTAATCATTTGAGAAATATAATGCCATCAATACAGTCACTTTATTCAAATTCCTTGTAACTCTGATTTGAGTCTCTGTCCTGTAAATCATTGCTTTCACACTTTTCTTCATCTGCACTACAAAGACACAGTTCAGTACTTCGCAGGACCGATCCCGGCATATGCATGAATATTTCCTCTTTCCTCAACCACATATCAATTGTAATCTTCTCTGAAGTTCTAGGTAGTGTGAATATGACAAGAATGATCTTTTTGTCATCCTCATTTTCTTCTTTCTCCATTCAACGGCCTATTGGGCTGGGTAGATTTGGATGCTTCTTTTCTGCTTTCATTTCACTCCAATACTTGGAAGTAACTCCTCCTGGTGAAAGGTGTGAGGGTCACTTTGGCGGCAGCGTTCACACTATCTATTAATGGTATCCCAGTTTGTGTTGTACTTGCAAAGAAGGCAAAAAAGTGATTGTTGAACGCATTTGATGGCGCAGAAGATGTGCTTAATCCCTTGCAAATCTTGGTTCTCCCGGATTTGATGAACAAGATGACAGAATGAAAGAATGAATTGATTTATTTTATTTCTCGTTTCTGCTACTTTTGGCTAATTTCAAGGATGAAAATGAATTATAAGATCAAATAGATGAAAGAACAATCACAAACACATATGGGCAGCACACAACTCAAGTCCCATGGGCCCAAACGCCAGAGCATTGATTGATTGATTGAGTTGGTGTTTTATTTAAGTCCACTTCATGCACAGTAAAGCTAATTGGGAGTGGACCTATAATTTAACGTGGGACCTGAACCGCTATATGTGCCTCTACCGGGTAACGAACTCGGGACCCCTTGATTACAAGGCGACGACGATACCACTGTTTAATCGGGGAGGCCCTAGACATCAGAGCAATGTTAGTCTGCAAAATGCAGTTCAGGGTGTACTTTGTGGAAGTGAGGTTGATATTTGGGCGTCTCTTACACCCCGCATATGATGACATGATTTTTAAGATGACAGGATTTTGCATGACACCAAAATCAAATATTTCGGAAAATTACGATGGTATCTGTTCGCGAAAAGGGATGTCCAAGGCTCACGTCTTGCTCCAACCAAAGTTCCCCTAACACTTTTTATCAGAAGGAGTTATTTCCAAGTATTGGAGTCAAATAAAAGCAGAAAAGGATCATCCAAATCTACCCATCTCAATAGGCTGTTGCTGGGAAAAGAGAAAATGAGGATAACAAGAAGATCATTCCTGTCATATTGACACTGCCTAGATCTCCAGAGAATATTGAATGAGGAAGTCACAGGCGACGTCATTACTCCTTTGCCATAATACGGTAGTGTCCAAAAAGTAGGAAAATGGAAGGGGGAGACCTGCACGATCACCATAAATAATCATCAAGGAGTGTAACTCACCCTTACGTGCATAGGCAACAGTACTGCTAGTGTCAAATAGGCCCGTAATTGAAAGGTAAACAAAACACAACATATCAGAACAAGAGTGCCTCTTTCTGTATCGAATGCTCATTATGATCGGAGGATAATCTCTTGGTAAACTGTTCAATGTACAGTAAGAACATGGCACAAAGACGTCAGCGAAGAATCATCGGACGTCTGGAAGGAGGTCAAACACAGACTGGTCACGGCAGCGTTGACTGTGCCACAGTCATTTCCAGGCTTTGGCGACGGTTTCAAGACACAGTAGATATTCATGGTAGGCCAGAACAAGGTTGTCAACGAGTAGCAACACCACAACAGGGCCGATATCGGACTTTAACTGACCGACGAAACCAGACGATGCCTGCAAGACAACTGTCCTCAAATCTTGCAGCCACCTCAGGGGTTAGAGTTTCTCTCGCCAAACTGTGTACCGGAGACTCAGGACAGCTGGTCTCTATGTGTGTCCCGCTTGATCCAGTGCACAGAAGGGCCCGCTTGCAGTGGTCAGCATCATCGAAACTGAACCCTGAACAAAGGGAGGAACGTGCTCTTTCACAGATCAGTTCAGATTTGGTTTGCAAAATTATTCCAGTCGCACATTAATCTTGAGAGAACCTCGATCACGATTTTATCCAAGGAATATCATGGAAAGGGATCAGTTTGATCGAGATGGATTACTGGTATGAGAAGACATCATGCTCAATGGACGTACAAAGCTGCACGTCTTTGGTGGAGGTACTCTTGCTGCCCAGAGGCACAGAAACGAGGTACTCCAACAACATGTGCGACTTTTCAGAGGCGCAGTCAGCTCAGACTTCAACTTCAAGGATGAAAAGATGATAATACATGAGCACATCGAACCAAAGTGGTGGGTGACTGACTTTCTTGAAGGTGAATATATACACCGCATGGACTGGCCACCAAGGTCCCCAGACATAAAAGAGGCTTGTATGGGGTGAAGTTACCCCTAACAGCTAAACAACCTTGCAACGACGTAGCATGCTATTTACAAGGTGGTTGAAGAGTTCTACAGGCAGCTGGTTCCATTTCCCATGAAGAGGAGTGCAGAGCGCGATCCTCCACCAAAGACATAGCCATTGGTGTAGCTGCATATTGGAAGGCCCTGTGCGAGATTACGAATGTGAGGCCCCCTCCATTGTGTGAATCGATACAGAATCTTCAAGCATATGACATCAAAATATTATCAAACATAAATAACAATAAAAAAACTGATTATGTATTACTATTAGGATGGATATAGTGTTTTTCCTGTAGGTGAAACGAATTGTTGCATTGTGGCTTCGAGCTGCCATGATTGAAGCCAGTTATTGTAAGCATATGGAATTCAAGTGGGTGGGTGGGAACTACTAACACATAAATTTGTGATTTAAAACGAACGTGCAGTTGGCGCAGATGTAATGAATGCTACGTGGTGGATATATCCTTGCAAACGACAAATGAAATTGGCCGCAAACATGGGAGCTGTGTGCATCCTGACATCACAATCCAGCTAGAGCCTTCTTTGAGCTGATTCATTTTTTTGAATCATCTTTTGAAAGCAATTTAAGAAATCTTTATTGTAATTTTCTTTCAAGAGCATTATCATTTTGATCCGTTCCGTATCTGTTGTTGGACTGCATGTTAACATCAGTTGCAACACTTTTCCTTATATTTGTTATGAAATATTTCATCAATGACTCTCCTAAAAAATTATTCTGCTTTGCTATTTCAGCCTTTCCTTCCCACATCGTGATCTCTACCAGACATTACTGACAGTAGCGGACATTAAGTACAGTGGAGAGCCAACAAAGCGAACAAATCCTACGAATCACCTGTTACAATACATGATGTGACAAAGTTCAGTGTGCATTTGTTGCCTAGTGCAAGTGTAAACAACAACTTCCAAGTATCATTAAAATGCATAACACGAACAATCACACATTTGATACAAGAAATTATTTTCTTCTTAGCTTATTAATAGCGGCGTGGCTTCTAAAATCAGACAGCACCACCCGGTTATTTAAAATATTTGACATATTCATTCAAATTGTAACATTTAACTAGAATTCATAAACGGATAAAAACATAATGTTGTAGTTCTATCACCCACAATTATTAACCTTTTTAATATATTTTTCTCACTTTTTATTACAATATATTTTTTGCATAAGGGCCCAGGTGGTTGGCCACTTCATCCACTCCTTGTCTCCCTGTATATCATCCCTCCCACATGCACACCACACCAATAACCTTGGTTAGGTGATCATGTCATTTTCTGCACATTCACGTCCTTGCTTTTAAACTGGCAACAGCAAACTTACTTCCTTCCATGTGCACTGTCTTTTCCTACTGCTCACAATGTGGCTGGCTGCTGAAAAATCGTTGAAATTTTCCAGAATCTGAATATTTCATATTTTCATTAAATATACCAGATGTCGGGAAAGCTCCACTCAGTATACAGGGTCTGTTCAAAAAGTATCGGGACTATATTCAGGAAAAAAGAAATATTGCAGATATATGCACAATTGTTTCCAATTCTTCAAAATAAGATCCTTCTGCATCAATACAACATTGCCAGCCCTCCTGTCATGCTTTGTATGCCCCCTGGAAGTCTGCAACCGGAATCTCCTTCAGGCACTGTGTCGAAGTTGTTTGCACTCTTTCCACTGCCCCATAATGATGTCCTTTCAGGCTCCATTTCAACCGAGGGAAAAAAAAGAAGTCGGGCAGGGCCAGGTCTGGATTGTATGGAGTCTGAGGCAGAGGTACCACATTGTGCTTTGCCAAAAACTACCTTACGCATAGCGATGTGTGACTCGGTGCATTGTCATGGTGGAGAATTCAGGTATCTCCCTTCGGACAAAAATGAATGCACACTGGGTGGGTAAGGGTATATATAGTGCAACGTTTCCACTATCATTCTAACACTAAGACGTCGATCAGAGTCCAAGAGTTCTTTCACTTTTGCCACATTTTCCTCATTTCGGCTTGTTAATGGATGTTCTGCATGTTGCTCTTCCTCGACGTCAACCCTTCCTTCTTTAAACTTATTGTGCCACTCGAAGACTTGTGTTTTGGACATGGCATCCTCCCTGTAGGCTTCACGGATCATGGCAAGAGTCTCAGCACCGGATTATTGAGTTTAACACAAAACTTGATCGCATGCCGCTGTTCAATCGTGCGCTGCATCTTGATGCCTGACGACATCACAAAACAACTGCTTACTCTGGGTGCAATCACACACTGCAAAGACAAAGAGGCAATTGAGACAGGTAGAGTTGTATACCTGACATCCTCCACCAATGTCCTTGCCCATGGAGACACCATCCTTCACCGCTTCCCCTTGGCTAGAAACAATCAGTCCTGATACTTTTTGGACAGACCCTGTACATTCATTACAAAAATGTATCGAGCACAATGGGGAACAATTTGAACAATTTTGATAACATAGCAACAGAGAGGTGCTGTTCGTGTAGTTAGTTCATGTTTTTTATGTTTTTAATAAAATAAATTACTGCCTTGGTCAGCATATTTAGTTTTTCATAATCATGGAAACAAGGCTTAATGGTGTTATAATGGGGACAGTGTTCTCCCAATGCACCAGTACTAATGAAAATACATATTGTTACCAATGATATCAATCAGGTGAAACTTTTTTGACACCCTGTAATTACTGGAACATTTTAACTTTATGTAGAGATAACACATAAATTTTGCAAATTTTTTTTATTTCTTTACATATATATATTACATTATATAACATTTTTTTCACATGGAATGCATATGTGATACATATTCTCCCTGATTTAATAATTAAAGGAAAAAGATAGTAGTTTTTTTTTATTTATACTTGAGACCATTCTAGTAAAAGAGACTATTTAAATAAAAAAATAAAAAGTTATTCAAGTATGCACGCAAAATATTGCTTCTCTGAACTAGCAACATTAGCAAATCTCTTTTTCTTTTACACATTACAGATGAAAAATAAGAAAAAAAATACAAAATTGCTTATTTTTCAACATGTAATTCTTGAATTAAATCTTATTTCATAACATTTCTCCTACAAAATAAAAAATTGAATAATATAAATAAGCACCATTACATGAAAATGATAATACCAAATTTGACACACATCTACTTTCCACACACTCAAAATATCAAACTACTACGATTTTAATTACAATAACAATTATATATGAAAATACTCATGAAATCAAATTTAAATATTCACAGCCATACATTTTTAATTATATTTATACTTTGTGTAATTAGAGATGGCCTCCAATTTACACAAATGTACTGACAATAATATTGGATAGCTTCTGTTTGGAAACAAACCTTTGTCTTTTCTTTGAAACTTTGACACAACAATATTGTACATTTATTGAGATGATAGGAACTGCTATTACTGGGAATTTGCAGCCCAATTCTACCATGCTAGATCTATTCATAGCACATTCTACATTCTTATGAAGGAATACATCCAATAACTATGATTCAGTATACACCATCATTTCTCTAATACTAACACAGTTTGTTCAACTATTGTGGATAACTGAAAAATGTTATGGAAGTGTATTTCATCTTGAAAAATTCAAAATTTATCAATGGTTAAATTGCATTTATGACCATATCATCTCAATGAATGTTAAGTTACATTCCAGCGATTAAGAAAAATTGTTGTGACATCCACAAACTACCACTGCTCTATCTAACTTATGGGAGCTTTCAGACAGAAGAGACTAGCATGTGGCTTTTCACGTACAACCACAAACTACAAAAGCCAGAATATAAACTTTTTCTTCTGGAGTGATGGGAGTGTAGAACAGCGATGCATGTCGTTACAAAAATGGACCAGTCCAAGTGACACGTGTAGCTCATCTAACCCCTCAGGACACCATATCATTGTTGAGGCACCAAAGCAACCAAGAGAAGAAATGGATAGTAGACCATTTCATCAAGTACAAGAAAGAAAACAAGTTTAAGCATGGACGTACAGATACAAAATCTAGTGTAGCTGCTTAAATTATTATTCATTCAAAGTGATATACACAATGAATAAATATGTTGCAACTTTCCCGCCTCTTCCTGTTTATGCATTCAAATAAATTTGAAATTCAGAAAAATAGTGTGAAGAATTAAAATTATAGTTACCATCATGATCTATTTCAGTTATTAAAATTCGTCAGGTCAGACCAGAATTTAGTTAAAACTAAGTACTGTAAACGGAATCCTTATTATAATATGTTTCATTGTCTTATGTTTTACTCTCTGAATATATCTGTTCATATTAATTACACCAATTTTCATAATTAGAAAAGATTTTGTGACATACCACACATTCTTTCTTGATTCACACTTGAAATAATTTCATGACACTACACACGCGCGTAAGTACACAAACCATCCATTCATTTGTGACAAACATACAAAATACAAAATTATTATTAGCGCATGGATAATACACACCCGAGCACTTATGTGAACCAAGAATCCTCACACAACTTTTCTTTTAAGAAAAATAGAAAATATTGTCTCACTTGGCAGTTATTAAAATTCACATTCTCTTGCTGGTTCAAAATACTGTGAAGATGGAACAAAATTCAAAATGGGCATCTATTTACTCATGCTATTCTTACATTTAAGAGATTCAATTATTGAAATGATATTCGGTATGATTCGAAAGAACTGTGAAATGTGTGCTATGGAGAAAACATGGAAGATACACCGTGCCCTGAGCTAAGAAACTTTTACACTGTCATCATGTTGAATCATACAACCATCTATTGCACAAGGCTCCACTCTACTTCAAGCATTGCCAATATCTAAACTTCTGAATATTCTTTTTAGAAAAATGTATCATTATAAAGGGTGAAGAGCAAGCTGTACAAATATAAAAAGAAAGAATATTCCATATAGTGAAGATAGAATTCTTGTTCCTTCGCTAATCCGAAATCTTAGAAGACGTGAATATCTGTCTGTAACATTCTGACAATGAAACCCTCGCATTGGTCACTGCACGGTATTAAAAATGAAACAAATTATTTCATACGACAGCTAAAAAAGTACAAGTAAAATACATAATGTATTATATTTTTCTCAAACATAATAGGAAGTTAGCTTATAAAATAATGCTTTAAACGCAACAAAATCACATGGTTTGTGTATGTATATACATGCAATACCAGAAATGTTCTTAATCAATATGGAAGTGTAACTTAACAAGCTATATAATATACTAAATATGTATACAATGCATGGAAATATGATACCAGTATGCAGCTTTGTACTATTTTTAAGAGGTCTAAACAACCAAGTCCTTACAAAAGTGTTAAAAAAAAAAAGAAGACTTCTTCCCAACTTCCTCTGCCTTGTAAGGTAACAGATGGGGGCGAAAACTGCAGAAAACCAGAAAAATACAAAGTTCACACCCTTGCATCCTTATGGAAAGGCAAAATTGGTGGATATTTTGTCACTCTTGACGAGAAATGTATTTCACGAATCCACATTTTCCTCAGGTTCACCTACCTCCAATGGGTAGGTATTAACAAATTGTGAAAGGAAAATTCAGGATGTGAGAATAAAGGCACACAGTTTCAACTTTGCTTCTCAACTTTCACCTCATGCTGATGTTCCCTTCTCTTTCAACAGCTTCTTTGTGAGCATCTCATCTATGATGCTGACGGCTTCATGTTCGTCAAGAGCCTCCAACAAGTTTCGCACGTTTGGAATGGATACTTTCTCATGGAGCTGGGAACAAAAAAAAAAAATGAAATACTTTATTGAATACACCTTTAAAATTGTTAATCTTAATAACCTTATTAATAAATACATGGAAAAATTTATTAAAATTCTTCATTCTATTAACGTCACTCAAATACTTGATACTACCACAAACTATGGGGATATAAAATTATGGACAAGTTTTTTCTAAACATACAGTATGTACCCATTGTGTTCATACAGGTATGTTCTTGAATTGAAATTTTAAGTACATTGCGGTAAGCTGCATGTCAAATTAACTTTGCAGCAGGTTTTCGCATATGTAATTCATGCAGAGACGGGTTCTGTTCCGACACAACTGCATACTTGCAAGAAAACAGTTATTTACTTTGTAATATACAGACAAAATAATACATCCATAGCAGGTATAGACTTCATCGGTTACAATAACTGTGCAGAGGAACTTGGATCCACAGATCAGCCAACTGGGATGTCTATTGCGTGAAAGAACCACTGAAGCTCAAGAGAGAGTCGAGCAAGACTGAATACGTTGCAGAGTGCATGGAATCAGTGTTACTACTTATGCAAATCCCACTATTTTAACCCTATATTTATTATGATTCATTGCTAATTGTATTATACAGTGGAGAGAATGGATGAAGCGAGGTCTCTTGTTCAGCACGCAGTTTTGCCCGAGTGTTATTTTGGGCATCATCCAAAGGAAAAGCTCTTCAAAGTCAAGCAAGTTGTTTTAAATGCATATTCCTCCTTACGGCAACAAGACCAAAATAAAACAGGGTGTGAGATGATTTGCCGTCAATGTGCACACAAACTGTGTCTCAGGTGTTGAATGATTTGCAGTTTGAGTTTAGGAGGAAGAATAGATTGTTTGTTGTTTGACGACAAAGGAATCTCCATGGTATTAAAAGATATCGCCATGAGAAGAAACAAGTTTATTATTTGGATGAGACGTGCGTGGGAGGATACCACTGTGCAAAACCACCGACAGGGTGGTGATAACATTATCATAGTTTTGCTATTGATTTGATTGGAAAGTGAAAAAAAAATCCATGATATGTCCATTACAGATAAAACTAAACTAAAAAACTGCATGGAACAATAGTCCTTTCACGGACAAAGCTTGCTACATAGCTCTTCATTGTGTAATGTGTATGCTTAATCCCATTACTTGCTATCCGAGTTAATGGCAAAATTTGAGCCCAATCTTACCTATGGCAAAGCAGTAATCACCCAGCTACATTGACAAGTTTATGTAGTGAAAATAAATTACATATGAGTAAGAATAAATACTAACATCTAAATATCCAAATAAGAACTTGGTGGGACTGAGCACATCCTTCAGCGTAGGAACTAGGAATCTGCAATCCAACAGCTCAGCAAGGTACTCCCAGCTTCTTGATGGCGGGTCCAACACCCGGGCTAACTTGTGCAATGTCTCAGAATCAAATGCTCCTGTGCAAAAAGAAGAAGCAGTTATTGCAAACACTCATATTAGAAAATTGGATAGTATCTAGAACTTTCATTGCATTCCATTGCATCTCCCAAATACATTCCTACATTATCTCAAATTAATAATAATAATGATAATATAAATAAAAATGCTCTACTGTGCACAAACTGTGGATTCTTTTCTCCTTTCCTACTGTGTTTGTTTGTTTGTAAAGAGGGACAGCATATTTTTAACAGGTCTAACTATGGGGTAAAATAAAATCTGTTAAAGAAAAAATATGTTGTGTAAAAGAAAGAATCTAGTGATGTCATGTGGTTGTTATAAGCAGACCAATACACATCTTATTGATACATAAAAAAATCAACTTCATGCACTCATGGATCTACAACTTACAATGAGATCTAAACTAACATGTTACTCCCTCTCCCCCATCCTGACTTGAATTGGGCTTGAAACTAACTGAAGACATTTATGTAAATAAATTTTAAGATATTTTATAGCAAACGAAACTGTGATATGAACTATACAACTATTTTATACAGTTATTTATGCTTGTAATAACAGGATTCCTACACAAAATCATGCAATTTTTTCCAGGACATTTCCAGGACTTTTCAAGGATTTTCTACAATTGCTCCAGGACAAGAGTAGACATTAAGCATGGCAAAATATAAATCATTACATATTTTCTTTATTAAAATAAAAAAAAAGTTCTATTTTTTTTTAATGCAGGCTCCCAACTCCCCTACACCTAATCCTTTCCACACCTTTAATTTCTTAGTAAAATGAAGGTTATTTAATTTTTACAATAATACAGAAAAAAAACAAAGGTAGAAAAAATAAACACAAGTTTATAAAAAATTACCATCTTGTATTACAAATAAACAAGAATAATATCCTTAGAAAACTTGGAATATCTAAAGGTAAAAAAAAAGGTAAAGTGCTCCCCTGTGCATAGCACAATGCCATGAAGGCATATAGGGGGTGTGGGTGTAACGCCCCACACTTTCTTGATCCGGTCATGAGTGGGGGTGATGTGATCAGCATCACGCCCCTGACCACCGTTACCCCCCAGGGTTTCCCCCAGGTACCCATGTTATTCGACGCTGGGTTCGCGCCGGGGCCGCTTCCATCGTTAGAAAAGTTTCTGGATTTGAACCGGCCGGGGATCGAACCCGGGACCTTTAGCATGGTAGTCAGACACGTTACCGACTGAGCCACCGCGGCCACTTGGAATATCTAGGATAGCAAACTCTTTTTTTTTTAACCATTATTATTATCATCATATTTTCTACCTCTGAGCGATACAAAATAATACAAAAATGAGGGGCATTACACTTCAATCACAAAAATAAAACTTATCACAAAACTATGACTACAGTACACAGCAACGCGACATAAGTAAATAAATCACTGTCATGACACTGGCCTGTTTTAAATGAAAACTTATTGTAATTCATACAAATAAAACGGGGCAAAGGAATTTCCAGGACATTCTCCAAAATTCCAGGTACAGCTTGGAAAAATAAGAAATTTCATAACATTTCCATGCCTGGAAGGAATATTTTAAAATTCCATGTTTTCCACGTTTTCCAGGACGCGTAGGAACCCTGAATAAGCAATAGGTTAGAGAGTAATGAAGAAAGCATATTTATACAACTCTGCACGCTTATTTTAGAAAAAAAAATGGCAGATTTCTTTTACAATTTTCTAAGTAATCTTTTTTTTTATATTTAAAAAAACAACATAAAAGCATTGAAATATAAAAGTACTCTTTGTGGTGATTACTAAGTCAAAAACCTGAGATTCTACTTTTTTTTTTTCCTAAGTGAAGTGTTATCGTTTCATTTGCTTCTTTTGAGTAAGTAGAAATGCCCGACCCTGTGGCCGAGTGGTTAACACATCGTGCTGCGACGCCAAGGGTCCCGGGTTCGAATCCTGGTCGGGCTTGGTTGTTTGTGAATGTCCATTCATCAATTTCATCATTTCATCACTCATCCCCATCTTCGCAAATTAGCCAAGAGGCACAAAACGCGAAGTAAAATAAACTAAACCAATCAAAGTAGAAATAAGCTTTTCTATTTCATTATATATATAGCGTAGAGGATAACAATGCTGCCTTGTAATCAAGGGTTCCTGGTTCGATTCCCTGTGCAAGGAACACAGTGCTTTGTATTCCACTTTAGCACATCTGAGTATAAAACAAGAGTTAAAAACATTATTATTAAAATTGTTTGTACCTGATTCAGTAGGCTCTGGGGATTCTTCTTTTATCTCTATAATTTCTTCCTTTTGCTCTGAAACCAGTCTGTTGTGAAGTAGCTCAACCAACTGAAATTTAAAAAGGAACAGGGTATTGCACTCCAATTACAAGCATCAAGTTACCAGTGTTGTTTTAAAATATTCAAAGAATTACATCAGAACATAAAAAAATGCCTGTTATGTAACCACAAAATACAGTTTTGTCACATAATATTCATACAAAATCAGTGGAAACTGAATTTTGCATAACTTCCAGGATAATTAGATAACTATCATGTGTCATATTTGTGGAACCCTGTGAATGAAGAAACCAACAGATACTTTCCAATACTGGTACCACTGGTATTGGCAGATATCGATACATCAGGATCGGTATCGGCTCAGCCCTAATCCTATTATTAGAGGCATGCATATTTCGTTTTTGATGAAAACACGAAATGTGGAATAACACATCGTAATGTTAATTTTTCATGTTTCTGAAAGGTGTGTGGTGCATTTTCCTACTGTGTTTTGTAACGAAATAATGCAAAATGAACTGAAAACTGCGAAATAGACTCAAACACAAAATTTAGAGTTTATTTACAGACTTTCTGAAGTCATAATTATCCTGTGAGTTATGTAATTCATGGAAAATTGATTAAGTTTGCTGTAAATATTTCAGAAACAAAAATGGACCCTTTTATACAGGAATAAACTTAATATTCTGGTAATGACATAAATGTGTAATTAGAAGAGTTATGTTTATTTTGTGTAGTAAGTGCAGTTTCAATCAAATTTGGATTATATTCATATTTTTAAAACCAAAATGTTATTTTATATAATGCTTTTGAACCCAAAATTGACTCAGTTTTTGTACCAAAAATTTGCTTACTTATTTACCAAAAATATGTGCCTCTACCTATTATTATTACATTTAACAAATAATATGATATGTGCAGATGTTATTAGAATAATTTAATCAAGAAGACTTAGGTGGACAGGGTATGTGGCATGAATGGGAGAGGAAAGAAAGAGTTTACAGCATTCTTGTTGGGAAACCTGATGGCAAGAGACCTGTAGGAAGGCCAAGGTGAAGATGGAGGGAAAACGTTGACATGGACCTGAAGGAAATTGGTGACATGGACCTGAAGGAAATTGGTAAGGATGGAAAATATTGGATTGATCTTGCCCAGGATAAGGACAGATGGAAAGCTTGTGTTGCTGCAGGCATAAAGCTCAGAGTTTAAAAAAAACTAGAGAGTTAAGTCAGTATATGATATGTGGTCTCAACAAATTCATACAAATTTCTTACTTCTAATAATAAATGTAAATGATGCTCTACAATGTAACATATTTGAAAAGTAACCAGAGCTTAGTGAAATATGGCCACATTACACTGTTCATTCAGGTTCGTTTACTTACCTTGTCATTGCCTTGTGCCAATTCTAAAGGTGTCTCGCCAATGTATTCCTCGTTTTGCTCTATGGGGATGCTTTCGTCTTCTTCTGTGTCATCTTCCTCCTCCTCCTCTTGTTTGATTTCTATCATTTCACCTTCATCACTTTTTACGTATTGCACTGTTTTGCATCTTTGTTGCCTTGTGTGATTTCTCAGCATGGGATCAGCCTGTAATGAAAAATTAAGTTATACTTGATTGATTGGTTGAATTAAGATTATTTTATGTTTCTTTTCTGCCACAGCTATTTGTGACAATGATGATGAGTGATGATTAAGACCCGGGACTTAACAGTACTTTAGAATCTCTCATTACATGGTTGAAAGTAGCGTGCTACTTGTAACGTCCCTACTGTAGCTAACTACAAAATTTGTAGCTGTAGCAGCGCTACATTTTGAAAATTGTAGCTGTAGCTGTAGCAAAGTTACAAAATTCCTGTAGTTGTAGTGCAAATTTCGCTACAGCTACATTTCTTCTCAGCATTTTGAGGTAAATTATGAAGTGGTAACAGCATAACAAAATTTGACAATAACATTTACTTTTTTAGGAGGTTCATAAAGACAAAATCTACTACATGGAAATATGGATAATGTACATTATAAATATCTTGATATCGCAGATTATAGATATCTGCGCAATTTATTTCATTAGTATCTGAATAATTCTAATACCCAGATAACTAACATGAATATGTTCTGGCTAACAGCTACTTTTTTTTAAGCTGCATCGCTATTTTGGGGAGAAACATGCCTCATTTTGCGACACCACTGGAAAAGAATGCCTCGTTTGCGCCATCCTCTGAACAAATCCTGTGGATATCCATCCATGGTGTAAGAGACAGCAAAATGTCAATAATTACTGTGTAAAACACAACTTGCAGTGCAAAAACGTGTTACACAAGAACGATACACATACACTTTCTGGAATTACAATCTTTTTCGTCATGATGTTTGTTCACAAATTTTAAAATTACGAGGGTTGTTCAAGGAAAAAGTTTCCCTATGTTGCAAAAAATTTATTTCTTTAGTTACAGACAAAAATCAAGTTGCACCAAGTAGCATGGTCCTTTCTCACTTCTCAACATACAGTAATTTCCAAGGTGGCACAAGCATTTGTCCCATCTTCATTTCTCGAAGTTTATCCTATGTTAGTGATGCTGAATGGGGATGAGCATTGTCATCCAAAAGAAATGACACCAGCAGAAAGCAGTCCAGGATGTTTGCAGAGAATTGTTTATTTCACTTTCTCCAGTGTTTGGCAATAACATGCAGCATTGACTGTTTCCCCTTTCTTCAAAAACTCTGTGAGCAATACTCCACACTGCCAAAACAGTTGTTCCGCCATGATTCGCTACTCCTTATGGCCAGGGCATGTTTCTCACTGCATGACTCACGCTAGTCACGTGCTGCGCATGTGTGGTAGCCCGCATGAACATTGCATTGCGTATAAATGTAGAGGAAAGATGAAAGAACACATTGGTAGTTTCATTTCATTTATCGGGCTCTCACTTTCTCCCCAAAAAAAAAAAAAAAAGGGAAACTTTTTCCTTGAACGACCCTTGTAAGATACATTTAGAACACTTGGGCTTACATATCAATTTGCTCAATATATTTTATGATGTAAAAAGTATGTACGAGTTATTGACTTTTCTGAAGAAACTACAATTTTCTTTAGTTAATATACAATATCCAAATTTATGTATATTTTTCCTACTTTTACATCACTTTTCTGAAACTCACATTCATGAGAATGAGGATGAATGGTTTATTTATTAATTAGAGTCGCCTTATGCCACTTTTGGCTAATTTTGAGAATGAGGAAGAATGATGAATGATGATGAGCAGTGTAAGCAATGGAGGAGCAGGAGGTTGCCATCCTTCCAACTAGGCATCTTTCCTAGTTCTTCTTCTATGTCCAATTTATGCACAGATAAGCTAATCAAGACTGGATCCGAATCACTATGTGCCTCCGGAGGGCCAGGTATCGAACCTGGGCCCCTTTGATTACAAAATTTCCACTGTGTCTTCAGGGATGCATTCCCAGCAGAAAAATTTACATTTAGTATCGCTCGTCCTGTTTCTCATTTATACCATAGAACCATCCCCCCGCTAGCTCCAAGGTTCGAGCAAACACCCCCTCCCCAAAACAAACATACTGTTTCAGGGCTAAGAAGATAAAATTTTAAATTGAAGATATCACATTTTAATGACATTCCCCTATTGCACAACACTGATAGTTAATTTCGATATATATGATAAATTGCAATTAAAAAATAGTCAGTGACAAATATTTTCGATATGACTTAATGAGCAGAACCTGCACACATGTTAGGTAAGACCTCGTTCCATTAATCTTCATGTGGGCAGCAGGAATATATAATAAGAAACATGATCATTGCAAAGCATAGTTTACCCTCCAAATATTGCTCCTATTTCCAGTATTTAATTTAAAACTGCCCCTACTTTGTCTCTACGTAGGCATAGTAATATACTCTAGAAGAGCAGAGGATAAAACAGCCAGGGACCAGTGACATATCCAGAGGTGGATTGTGTTTTGAGAGCCCCGCTAGCCATCAAGTTGGATCTCTCATTTTCTTATGTTAAATTGAACAGACAGAAATGCGAGAACACACAGGGGTCATGTTTCTATGGGGTAGTTTTTAAAACTGTTTTATATAAACTTTTAGTGGAAATGTCAGTTATAGAATAATTATTAATGAAGGATATCAGTCATAATTATCTACATATTCAGAAAATGTGGTTATCCATCATGTTTGCAACAATTATAATTCTTGAAAGAGTCAGTGAGATATATTTTTCGTTAAAAATACTGCCTTCGTATCAGCCTATTAAAAAATGAAATATTTATTCTCAAGAAAAATGATGTGCAAAGCAAAAATAATCCTTCAACATTTTTTTTGTGTCTAGTTGTAATCATTTGAGTAACACCCTAAAATAAAACCCACATATGAAATTTGAATTGATATCTCACTTACTTAGGTACGCTATTCTCAAATACTATAGCAAAAAAAGGTAAATGAAGTAACACTACTATCAAAATTATCGAATGACAGAAATCATAATAAATAACAGAATCTATTTTCCAGTAAGTACAACTATTATAATAGGGTCTTCTTTTGAATATCCATATGGTTGTTTTAAGTTGTTTTTTGCGCAAAAGTAGCGAGTAGCGAACAGGAGTAGCGTAGCAAGCTACTTTTTGGTAAATGTAGCTGTAGCTGTAGTGAAGCTACTTTTAAAAGTAGCATTGTGATCACTGGCAGTCAGTATCCTCCAGGGAAGATCAACTAGGGTGGGAGGTGGGGTATTAAATGAAGTCAGAATCCCTTTAACCGAAGAATGTAGTGGGAAAGTACTGAAAATATCGTGAGGTTGAATGCAATTATCCTAAGTTTCATTTACTGTTAATTATGTTAGTACACCTTTGTGGAAACTAAAGCATAATAGGCAGTTTACTACAGATCTGGTAAACCTAGCAATCAATACACAAACACAACTTTTTTTAAGGCAGATCTTAACTATATAGAATCTGAAAAGCAGTCTACATAATTTTTGTCAGAACGTATTACACTCAATATTATTTGTGTTCCAAAATGCACATATCATCTTGTGACAGCAATCAATACACAAACAACATTTTAGGGGGATCTTAATACAGTGCGTCCATTTCGATCTTCAGCCGAGAGATCGGGAGAAGCGTGGCAGGCGGCGCTGACGGAGATGCCGACATTTGCGACCCGTAATGCCAGCTTATTTTTATGGACATATGCAGACATTTATATAAATATTGCAAAACGAGCACTAACCTGTGTTATAATTTATCATCTGTAATTCTTCCAAGTTCTGCCCTTATATACACAAATAAATACGCTTTAGAAATGGTGTTAAGAGCCACAGATAATAGAACATTTCAATCATAATTTTGACCAGTAACGTCCTGCTTAAGTTTATATCCTTGAAAGAGTTTTGTGGCGATGGGAATCGTTTGGAGGTTTCGAATGTGCAACACTGTTTCAAGATTACGCTGCAGACGAAACTGTTAAAAGTGAATGGTTTTCGTGAGCTTCCTTGCAATCCGAAATATCCGAGCTCGAGTTTTTTTTGTTCCTTTGCCACTAGATGAAGACAGAGCTGTGAATATAGTGGCGAGCAATGTAAACCAAGAGCGTGTTAATTTCATACTGTGCGCAAGAGTGTTATTCTTGGTTACTTGCAGTTACTTGTTTGTGTTATTGCAGTGTGTATGTGTGTTGTGTGAGTTAGACGATTGGAATGCCAGCCGCAAGGTTCACGTTAGAACAAAGAATTTTTATGTATGACACTTACGTGAAAACAGACTCGTGTCGAGACGTGTGTAGGCAATTTGTACAGAAATTCCCAGGCGTTTCACCTCCACATGGAGATACGGTTAGACATCTTGTGCTTAAATTACGAGAAACTGGATCGTTAAATTTTAAAACACCTAAGCAAAAACGACGGATTCTAACCGAAGCAAAACTGGATAATATTGGTGCAGCGTTAGAACGTTCTCCAAACAAACCTCTACGCCGTGTTTCAAAAGAGGTGGGCGTGTCAAAATCATCGGCACATACAGCCACTAAGCTACTAAAATTAAAACCGTAATCTTATAACACAGGTTAGTGCTCGTTTTGCAATATTTATATAAATGTTTGCATATGTCCATAAAAATAAGTGGGCATTACAGGCCGCAAGTGTCGGCATCTCCGTCAGCGCCGCCCGCAACGCTTCTCCCGATCTCTCGGCTGAAGATCGAAATGAATGCACGGTATATAGAACTTGAAAAACATCCGTTCCACAATGCACTTACAATCTAGCTGCAGAAGTTAATGTTCGTGGCATTCTATTCACTCGCCGTTACACACTGCTGTGTGCCTGGCTCAAACGACAAGTGATCTTGAAACTCCTGTACTCAATTGCCGATAGAGTATGGGTTGTAATGTACTGACAGGCCCGTAGCCAGGCAGGGCCCCTTGACATTAGGTAAAACTATTGTATATTCTAATTTGTTTGCAGTGAAGAGTGGAAATGTAGACAGCAGATATTATTTGGCTCACAACTTGATGAAAGATAAATTCACAGAACATGAACAGCAGCTATTATACCCATTCGCCGAAGTCTAAGTAGCGGCAAGTATTTACAAGATTCTCTAAACCAATGGTTCCCAAAGTATGTGCCGCACCACCTTGGGGATCTGTGCCTAGCCTGCGGGGGAGCAGCGAAATGTTCCAATATTTTCACAGAAATGATATGATTTTTCTAAATATGTGCTTATTTAGTACTTTATACAATAAGATGTTTCTGAACTTGAAGCAACCCAACCACACTAACTGAGCATTGCAAGTGTTCAATAGGTCAACATTCTGACTTGGACACCGTGGAATAGTTTGGGTATCCCAATTCTAGAGTTTAGAATTTTTTCCCAGAGGGGAGCTTCTTTATCTGTAACTTCCCAACCCCTGTCGCAGCCTCTCCTTTGACAGAAATCTGTGACTTTGACATCATCATCCACATTCCTTCCACATCTGTATCAAATGTCAGATCACAAGTTTTTGGAAATAAGGTGAGTCTTATTGCATCTGCTGGGGGTGGAATGTACGGTAGCAACTATGATTGAAGTGAATATTGTTCATTTTTACTTGTATGATATAAATAATTGTGTTCAAAAATAGTATGGAGTCTGCATTAAGGGATGGTGTCACGGCCAGTCAATTAACACTTCTAGAAGACATACAAATATGTACTAGTTTCTTCAATATCTCTAATTTTATATTTTACATTAACTTAATGACCCCCACACACATCCTGTTAAACTTTAGAAAAATGAATTTTGCTTATAAGCCCCCCTCCCCCCCCCCCCCCCCCCCCGGAGAGCAATTCTGGCTACGAGCCTATGTACTGAATGCTATTTTTACTTTTGACTGTTGTGAGAAGCAAAAAAAAAAACGTAAAGAAATGAGAAAAATAAAGGAATGAGAACAATTGAAACTTCTTTACTTTCTGGTGATTCTCATGCCCCACAACAATGACAGAGAACGTTTTTCCTAAATAATGTTGACACTGCTCTTATCAATTGACGGAAGGATGTTCTGTTCCAGTTGTAAGAAAAGACATCATCATCTCTTAATTTCTTAGTCTGTAATTTTCTTATCCTGACATTGATAATATAAACTGTGTGTTGTGCTAAAGATAAGAATAAATTACAAAATAACCAATTATATGCAAGACAACTACGAAATTATGCAGAAATATGTCTTCTTACAAGAAAATTGAAGAAATATGTTGTAAAAACACGAAATTGGCAAAATATGTCAAATATGCATTATCAAGTTCGTCTATTTCAGCTAATTTTTATCAGATACATAAAGATCTCATCCCAATATTCAATCCGATTCCAAATAAAAAATATGTTACAACATAAAGTCCCGGGCCCTAATGATGATATGATGAAATTGATGAATGGCTGCTCACAAAGAACATGCATGCCCAGACTAGGATTTGAACCCAGGACCCCTAGCATTGTGGCATAATGTGCCACGGATCAGCAATTAAGTTATGCATCAATGTGTAAATTAATACATAATATAGTTTGTGTAAAAATAAATAACAGGATATACATATTCAATTTGTGAACTTTAATTTGTATACAATACAATGTTCTCTCAGTGGTATGACTTTTCTATATTCTAAACATTTTAATGCACAGAAATGATATTAATTTATAGATAAATCGAAGTACAGTAAATGAGGGACATGGCAAACAACTGAAAAAAAAATCAATCAAATTACAACTTAAATAAATACCCAAGGTAAGTGTAATGGATATGATAATTACATTAACAAATTATTTTCAAATACTAATAAAATGATCCTTATGTACAACTAGCAAAACTGCATGCCAAGAAACACATTTTTTATATAATTACAAGATCAAGTAACTTTTTTTATAATTTTAGATATGAATCCAAGAATACTGGCCTGACAAAAGTTGCAATTTAACACATAATGTTCCAAAATTTACAACTTCTGTGCATGCACTTTCTCATATCCATATCTCTTACATGCATTACCATATGTAAAATGCGTAAACATATAATTATAAAGTTCAAATTTACCTTTGCGTCCAACAAAATCTCACACAGTTCCAAGCTCTGTAGAGCACAAGCTATATGCAATGCAGAATTTCCTGATAAGTTTTGATGATTCACATTGATCTTTGTCTAAGGACAAAAAAGAAAAGAATAGACCATCAGAACATGAATAAATATTAAATTCTTCCGTCACTATATCCTCAATTCTAAAGATAAAAAAAAAGGCTTCTATGCAAGTTAGAAATGAAGCAATATAAAATATATCCTGACACTGACAGGCAATTGATGTACAATTTTCTAATACCAATAACCTCTATTCTACCACTTTTGATATAAAATTGCAAAAAGGTTCCATCAAGAGCCTGAATTATTTATTACATTTCTTCAAGAGTGTACATACTCAGGGCACTGCAAAGGTTTGCCTTAGAAGAAGAAACTGCATATTTAGTACTTTTCTTTACAAAACCAAAGTGTATGAATTATACTTGTATACTCCTAAAAATAATTATCACAATTATTGGCAATTTTACCACTAATATGCAGTAGCGTGATCAAGGGACAGTTGGTGGGGCTCATAACCTGGCATACTATGCCTGGGCCCCTGGCATACTATCATATATATATATATATAATTTAATAAATTAAAAAAAAAAACATCAAAAGGCAGGGAAAGCTGGCAAATTGAGGGCAGACTACCAAAAAAAAGTATACATACCCCTCCTTCAACCTCTTTTAAAAATCCTGGACACGCTACTCCTGATATGATACATTAACCAAAACTGAGTACCGATTAATCTGTTCCATTCATTCCTACTAGAAGGCAAGTTATAATTACATTGTACCCTCCTGTTCACATAAAGTGGCACATACTTCAACTGTACAACCTCATAAAATGTACCACCTCATATGAACAGGAGGAGTGTACCAGGTTTTAACTTTGGTGCACATTTACCAGATATTCTACTATAGAAAACTAATGGAAAGTGTAGGTATGATCTGGACCAAACGTGGGTATCAAATCCTGTCACTGAGTAGGGACAGTACTTCTGTGGTGTGAGCAGTGCATATGGTATGACAGAGTCCAGATTTCAGTCCTGGTAAAACTTGAATTTTCATTAGGTTTCTACCAAATAGTGCCCTTTTCTATTTATACTGGAACAAATGCATTATTTCAACATCATGCAGTTATTTCTACATCTGTTTACCTTTTCTAACAGGAACTTGGTGATCTCCATGTCCTTTTTCTCTACAGCCATATGTAAAGCTGTTCTACTCAACGTACCATCAGATTCATTCACATCTACTCCTGCATCAACAAGCATCTTGACGCTCGTCAGATCTTGGCTCAGGACGGCCAGATGGAATGGTGTAAGTCCACCTGACAAGAAAAAAAAAATTGGTTAAGAATTTGAGATACATATCAAACAATACAAAGTCATTTTAAAGTTAATTACATTACAGAAACAATAAATAAATATAGATAAAGTAGGAGAGAGTAAACACTTATCACACAAAGAAAAGAAAGGTTGATATTTTGCAGCCTGGCCGCATGTTCACCGTAGAGAAGAAGAAAGATTGCGTCGGTATTGAAGCGTAGACAGAAAGTGATAGGTAACAGGCATCGATGAGAAAGTACTTTGGCTAGTGAAGTGTTTACTGCATGGTTGGTGATGGGTGAAGTTCGGGAAAGGAAAAAGGGGGGAGGATTATTGGGTGGCTAGGTTGAGTCTAAGGGGGTATAGGGGGTAATAAGTAGATAATAGCCTCACAGACACAGTCATTAAAGGTGGTATTATGGCTGTTTGTGTGGGTGGCAACAGTGAGGTCAGTTTGAAGAATGACGGTTATTGATTCTGAGATTTAGGGGGGGGATAGAGGTTTTGCCAAGGTAAAGTCACCACAGTCATTTTACAGTTCACTGAGGAAGTTCCAACCATTATTAAAGTTAAGCCGATATCAGCAGCATCAGTACAGAATAGTAATGGTTGCAATTTCATGGCCAGATAGATAATAATACTTTCACAAGAGTCTGGGTATCACTGAAGGTACCTTACACATCCACCGCACTCTCATCTCTAGAAAAAGTTCTTGCTGCAGTTATGTGAATTCTGTGTTTGGCAGAATTTATCGTCTTCGTGCAAAATTGCAATGACAGCTACTGTACAGTGGGACCTCAGGAAAAAGAAGCTGCATTGAACCACGTGTCATGTGTAATCATACTTGCACATGGAGAGGGGTCCTGTGTATTCATACTTGCACATGGAGAGGGGAAGATGCACGAAGTGTGGCCCCACTATAGTAGTTTTCTTCTTCGCCCTTGCCATAACATCAAGTCCAATAAATTCTACAATGCTAAAAGAGCACGAACTTACAAAAGCCACTTTGAAACAGAAGACTGCTTAACCTGCCCTTCATTCACATTTCACTCCCCTTCTCCCTTCATCTTTCAGCTGACAATTGTACCTACCTTCATAGTTCCTCAGATTAAGCTCCGCTTTGTATCTGCTATCCACATAATTATTTTTGTTCAGCAGTTCCTTTAGACATTCACTGTGAGAATGTAATGCAGCAAGATGCAATGTTGAGTTGCCAGCAGAGTCTACTGCATTGGGATTCGCCTCACTTCGGACAAGCATTTTAACCATTTTCGTCTCATTGTGGAGGACGGCCAAGTGCAAAGGAGTCTGTAAACAAGTACAAACATTGTGAAAATAAGATCATTAGCTGCTTCACAAAACTGTTTAGTGTCAGATAATGCACAACACAATCTTTAATACACCTGACAAATTGCCATTTTAACAAGTAACATGTATTTCTTCACAATGTTCCGAACAAGTAACATTTATTTCTTCATGATGTTCCTAACAATCAATATATTTTAATATAATTAAGAACTTAAGTCTTAAAATACTGATTAAAATACAGGACTGATAAAATACTGTTAAGCAACCTTACATGGCAATAATTAAAACTGATATAGGGAGAAAAAAAAATGCTTGGAACAAATGATTTGTAGGAAATGATTTGTAGGACTAGAGTTGATTGAAGTGGTGCCTTTAACATATCTCAAACCTGGAGCATTGGCATGGAATGCCATCATCACGACTTTGATCTCCGTTATAGCCATATTTTTCGCTGATTTTATAATGAGTAATTTCAATTAGAATTGACTATAAAATAGAAGGCATCTTCCCTCAGGTACATTAGGTAAATCTATTGCATACACAAGTTCTGCATGGTTCAATTACACAGTGGTAATGGTCTCACTTTAAATTATGGGTACAATATAAATTAATCTAACTAAGCATAAACAAACTTTTGAGTAAAATACTAATACAGTATAACCCCATGTACAAACCCTAATTATCAGAAAAAGTCTGGAAAAAAGGGAAATACAAAAAAATCTGAAGTGCATAATAAAACCCATTGAGGAAACCAAATTTTGGTATGAATATTTTTTTATATTTCCATGTATTACCAGTGAAAGAAAATTGGAATACATTTGTTTTCTTTTTATATCATATTGTGCATAAATTGATAAATTGTAAATGCTTAAAACTGACATGTTTACGACAGCATTACTATGGAACCACTACATTTCATTTTAATCAAGCATGTATATTTTAACACTGTCATATACTTTCATTTACAATATCTTATTTTAAATGCAAATAAGCATGTTTGTTTTCTTTCAGTAATACTGGTTTAAACTGTTGTGTACCATTTTCCTTAATGTTATTCCAATATTCTTGGACCTTATTTGTTTGGACTTTACGTTAACTGTTAATGATGTTCTAATGCACATAATACTCAAAAATTAACTTATGTAGCCTGAATCGTTGAAATGGAAAACTTTCTGCTGAGCAAACCATAAAATAGACAGACCCTCTTTACACAGGACACTGCCAAAAATCCCTCATGTGTTCATTCCATGGTAAGAATACCTATATTATACTATAGGTCCAGTCCAGTATAGAGAAACTTAGAAGCAAAAAAAAATGTAGTACAGTGGAACCTCGACTTTATGTTTTTCAGGGGACCGAGCTCAAAAAACCTAAAATGTGGGAAAATGTAAAATCGAGGAAACTTTTATAGCAATTTGCTCTATTGGGACCATGAATATTGAATGTATAATGTGGGAAAATGTAAAACTGAGGAACATAAAATATACCACAGTATACTACAGTAGCACACTGCTATGTAATATCATCTTACCTGTTTCTTACTGTTGGTGGCATTGATTGCATTGATGTAAGGTCTGTTGTTGAGCATTACAAGCATCTGGACCAGGAAATACCTCTGCCCATTCATCACAGCACAATGAATGGCACTGTAAAATACAATTAGTTAATGTAGCAATCCTGTACAAAAATTACACTAAAAACAGTTAATCGCAAAAACTATCCAATTGTGCAACGTGGAAACACAAAACTTTGTGTACATAAAAACAGTTACCTTAGTTGAATGGTGCAGCCATGACGTCATGCCTCGTAATATTTCTAGAACCATGTCCGACATCACTGAAAAGCTATTACTGAATAATGGGCCCAGGACAAATTAATGAGTGCAACATAAAGTTTCAATAATGCACAATAATAATATATGAGTGAAGGCAAACACACATCTACAAAAACACAGAGTAAACCTATGTAAATGGAGTGACCAAAACACTTGAATAACACTATAAAATAAAGTTCCATGTGAAATTAAGAAGGAAAGAAATGTTAAATTATTCAAAAATTCTCTCAGAATCTAAAAAATCTATTAGAAACATCACCCTACAGCACAGAGGAATTTCTACACCATATCTAACACTGCTTTCTCTGTAGCACAGACATGTAATTATGTAATCAAGTTCATGTAATATATGTATTGTAACTTTAATTATGCTCAAATATGTTATTTACGTAACAAGATGATGTGTTCTATATACTACTACAGATAGAAATATCAACAATGTAGTCAACAGAACAACTGCTATCAAAACTGGTCAAGCCAGAAGAACACCAAATTATAAAAGCAGGAAATCACAAGGGAAGGGGTTACATTCAATCACATGATGGTACAATTGATTTGGGGCATATAATGTATGAAGAATTCTAACAATGGGGAAAAAGTAATATGAAATCCTAAAAGAGAAACCAAGATATACCATAAAAATCAATAGCAGATTAATCAAGGAGGATGAAGGCTTTTAACTGCTGCCCGATAGGCATGTTAAGAGTAAGGAGAATAGCCTGTAATGTAACTGCATCTATCACTGTAAAATGCTTCAATGTAAATATATATATACAGTGGAACCGCGAGTTTTACATCCCCCCATATACATTCAATTCTGGTGGTCCCAACATAGCAAAATGTTATAAAGTTGAAGACTGCGGTGCAAAAACCAGACAGCTCCAAATTATAAAATTTTTCAGGAGACACGAAAAACTGAATAAAAGAATGAAATGTTGAAAAGGTAGGGGTATTCATGTGCAATAGCTAGAAGCAACAGTAACATACATATTGAAGTGTGCAGTCTCGATAGCAACTGCTGCATGCTGCCGAGTGAGAACCAGGCTGCTCCAGGAGCTGTCTGCGATGATGTGCCGGCAGAAACACCCCAGGCAACTCCTTTTCCATTCCTACTACGGAACAAATCTCTGGAGCTGTCCGATTCTTGCACCAGCAGATAAGAGCATTTTCTTCATGATAAGATTACAGCAAAAAAACAATTTTGACCAAAAAGTGGAGTTGTCTGGTTCTTGCACCGGGAGTCTTCAATTTTCCTTGATTTTATATTTTCCCACATCTTGAAGTTTTCAGCTTGGTCCCCTCAAAAACATAAAATTGAGGCTCCATTGTGTATATATATCTATGAAGTATTTTGTGAATCGAGAAGATTTTAATCCACAACTCTGTTAGATTAATGAAGTATAGTTGCAATGGAAATCTTATAATTTCAATGTTACAATACGTAAGACGGAAGAAATTCTATTTCAACAGAATATTTGAACTGTGTGCCATTATTGCCCATAAGCTAATGTCGCATCTAACATGCCATTTGCTCTAGAAAATTAGATGGCAGTGCAGTTCAAACTTCAAAGAAGTTTATCAGGCTGCATCACCTATTTGCAATATACATGGCATGTCTAAAAGTATCAGACTTTATGCCGGGAAAAGAAAGACACTTATCTGGTATGGTTCACGTCCTAATCTCCATCAAAGTAGCCTCTTTGGGATTTCACACACTTAGCCAAATAAGACTGCCACTGCTGGAAGCACTCCTGGAATGCTTATTTTGTAATGTCACTCAACTCCGCTGTCGCCTTGTGCATAACGTCATTTGGCTGTCAAAACTGAAGCCTTTCAGTGGAGATTTTAGCTTCAGGAAAAACAGGAGTCACATGGAGCCATGGCCATCATAATCATCATCATCTGCAGTTATTACGGTGTTAAGAAACTGCATCCCTGTTGACATTCTCCAGCATATCATGTGCGACAAATACGACGTCACGTGGAAGTTCTCGCTGTTCCTGCGAATGCAGCTTGGGCACAAGTTTAGCTGCTACCTTGTGCATGCCTAAATCCTCCCGTAAAATTAAATACACAGAATCTTTGATAATACCAATGTCATCAGCAATTACCCTGACTGCCAAACGACAATCTTCCATTATCAAAAACCTCAGTTTCTCAATATTTTCTGCATTCCAGTTTGTTGATGGCCTCCCAGAATGCTGCTCATTCTCCACCCATGTGCGGACATTTCTGAAGTGGTTGTATCAGTCCATGGCATCATCGTCAAACACCTCGTGAATTTTGCAAATTGTTTCCGTTTCTGCATCCCCAAGATTCTGGCAAAACTTGATGCACTGGCAAAACTTGATGCACTATCTCAGGGCTTCCCCGATGGTGCAGTGGTTGCATCCTCGTCCTGTAATCAAGGGGTCCTGGGTTCAATACCCAGTGGAGACACATAGTGGTTCGGATCTCACTTTAAGCTGTAGGTCCAGTCCCGATTAGCCTTACTGTGCATGAAGGTTCTCTTTACCTCTGTGCAGAGTGTAACCGAACTACCATAGATATTTTCCACTCGAAAAGAAAAGGTCGGACACTTTTTAGACAGGCCACATAATCTGCAGCCGCATGGTGCACTCCATTATTATTGTGCCAGCTTCTGTAGTGGAGATGTTAACATAATATACTACAAGAGTGCTAGGTTCAAATCCTGACTAAAAACAAACAAACAAACAAACAAACAAACAATCAATCAATCACTCACTCTCTCTCTCCCTCCCTCCCTCCTACCTCACACACTCTCCCTCTCTCTCTCTCTCTCTGTCCCTCCCTCCATAAGATAATAAACAACAATTAACTCCCAGACTTTTGCTTCTTATTACTTATTAATACAGAGAACAAGCAACATAAAAAAATGATTATTACTTAAAGACTTACTTATTGCCATCTTCGGTTTTCAAGTAAAATATTTTCTTCAATTTGTCCATCACAGCTTCAACGCCCAGATTGGAATTCAGGATCTTGGTTACTCTCTGTACAACATCCTGTGCCAAAGTATCACTATGGATCTAGGGAGAAAAAAATAGTGGTACATGATTACACTCGCAATAAAAGTTTATTTTTTATTCATTTTTTTTTACAATGTCATGACATAAATTTCCACAGTAAAAGTTAGTATAAAATGAAACTAAAAAATACTGAATGCCACTTGAGGGCTACAGTTTGCCAAGGACCTATTCATTGCATGAAAGGGTGTCAGAGCATGAAGTTCCATTGTTGCTGCTTCTCTATGGCTTTTTGTATTGGAGTCTGCCACTTCTTTGTTTCACATAGCAGTCCTGTTAACCTCACAATGCTGGATGAATACTACCATGTTGAAGCTCAGCTTCCACTGGGTTCACGCAAAAGGGGAAAGCTCTAACCACTTGGTTATGTAGAATCTCCAGTCTATATAACACAATCTTATGGAGAATCTCCAGTCTATATAACACAATCTTCATTTCAATTTTTGTCAAAGTTTCACTGTCTCCAGCAGATTGTGATGATGCACTGGCAACAATGCCACAATCTACAAATGCATTCTCATTTGTGTTATAACATTTCTTTACAATATAATTATGTAATAATTCTCTGAATGTTAGTGATGACAGTTCTACATTAGCATGCAATGTTAACTGGACAACTCTCATAGCAATGACCCAAGAATTCAAGCAAATATGGTCCCCTCCCCTCAAAAACTAGAAATGGTAGCATAAATGGAACAAAAATTACTACAGAATTTCTGGGTAGCACTGTGTAGTATTATTTTACTGTAGTTTACGGTTATTACAAGCATAAGAAAACAATTTCTCGTTGTGACGTTTCAGGAGAACACACGCTCCCTTCATCAGACATTTATTTTCATTTAGACTAAAATTGACAACATCCATTATATAACGGATTTTTTTTGTTTAAAAAATTGCTAACCATTGTTATAACTGTATCTTTAGTCAAAATGAAAATACATGTCTGATGAAGGGAGCATGTGTTCTCCTGAAACGTCACAACGAAAAACAGTTTTCTAATGCTTGTAATAACCGTAAACTACAGGAAAATAATTCTACAATGCAAGCAATGCGTACATACAAGAAAAACTGTGTAGTAGTTGGTTAGACACTTAAAATCACAGGGTGCCATAGGATCAGTCCCCACCAAAAGAAATTTGTTCACCTGCAGATGAGAGAAGAAGTGCTCTCTTGAAATGTAGTGTCAGAATAAGTATAGTTAAAAGTGCTAAACAATGGATAAGGTACAATTAAGATTGCATGCTAATACAGTAGCAGTGTAAGTTGTTATACAACACTTCAAAAGATACCCCTTTTTCTATGTCTCAAGAAAGAAATTACTGCACAATCATGTATTATTTAAAAATATGATTAAATCAAATTTTCAAACTCACCACTATTTTATCCGAGTCGCTCATCTCTTTCAACAGAAGTTTTGTCACTGGCTTACCCTGTGGCTTAGCCATTCCTACAGTTTTCTTTGCCGTATCACTGCTTGAAACAGCATCCTGAATTGCAGCTGGTGATTTACTGGACAAAATTTCTGGATTTGTTTTCTTAATAGACACTTTGCTAAACTGTTCTCTGATATCTTCTGCTCCACGACATATTAGCTTGTTGTCTGCAATGTAAATATAAACCTGCATGAGACACATTGCGTGTAGAAAAGTGATAGCACTATATACTCTTCAAGTCTATCATTAATGAAATTACCAAGCAGTTGAGTAGCGTTAATGAAAGTCAAAAGAGTCAAACAAAATGACACTTCTGCCATTGCACCCTTGCACTAAGAAAGAAACAATCAGAAACAATCTTCTTAAAATATTTCTGATCATTGAATCATAACTGTAAAATCCTCTTAATCATAAGGATGTTTTTGTTGATTTGCTTTATTTTGCTTTGCCTCATGTGCCACTTTTGGCTAATTTGCAAAGATGGGGATGAGCGATGATATGATAAAATTGATGAATGGACATTCACAAAAACCTATGCTCAGCTCAGGATTCGAACCCAGGACAACTGCTAACCACTCCACCATGAGGGCCGACACGGATGTGTTTAAACAAGGAACTGACAACTGTATGAATCCAAACTCCCTGAACCCAAAACCAAGTTTTGATTTGTGCTGTCCAATTCTCAAATCCAAGATTCATTACCTTCATCCAGAACCTCATGCGCTGATTACCTGCAACCACATTCCCAAATCCAGAATTATTTTCCTGAATCCAGATTCTCATAGTAAGGTAGCCAGCTTCTCAAATCCAGGATTCATTACCTGAAGCAACATTCTGAAATCCAGGATTTATTACCTGAAGCAAGATTCCCAAATCTAGGATTCATTTACCTGAAGCCACATCCTCAAATTCAGGATTCGTTACCTGAAGCCAGGTTCTCATCACTACCTGAATCAACATTCTCAAATCCTGGACTCATTACATAGTTACCAAATCCTGATTGTCCTGAAGAAGACCCTGGTGTCCAGGGTCAAAATGTTGACATTTTTAACCACTACAGCTATATTGTCCACTTTATTATTGTGAAAAAGGTGGCAACGCAGGCAACAGCAAAGGATCTTTATCATGTACCTAACTTATACTGAACTGCACTACAATTACAACTTAACACAGTGGCGGCCGGCAGCAAGTATGATGGGTCGTGCCAACGTGATCAAGAAATCGAAAAAATAAAAAAAAAACGCAATGCCCCCGCTCCCTCCTTGAGGTTGCCCCACTGGCCAAGATGTTTATTCTCGTTTGGTAACGTGGAAAACAGTGTGGGTTTAAGTAATAACACACTAATACGATTCATCTTCACTCACTAACCTATCTTTATACACTACAGGATACTTCACTAAAAACACAATTACAAGAGGAAGGGAAAACAAATCTTCTCACCTTCTTCTCCCCCATGCACACGTATTCCAACTGGATGTTGACAATATTCTAGACATTTGATGTAAAAAGAAATTGTCGAAATGCCAAAGAAAACTCGCATCACCATAGGATTTTTTACTTTTATATTTTTAAAAAGTCTGGATGGCCCTCTAGGTGCATCTATCTATTATCAAAATGTTCATTTAACTTTGGAAAAATACTAGGTTCGTTTCTCAAAAAGTTGGCAGAAAAGTAGATAGTACCTTTTTCAAGAATTACTTCCCCAACAGGTCTTACAAATTCGTCGTATTTAGCGACTTATCTCTGAGGATGGCAACTGTGTCGACACTGCGAAAGTTCCCTTGCTGTGCCAAAGCGAAAACGGGCATGGGTGGTGTCTTATGGGCTAACCCCATTGGCTAACACCAGCCCCTGCCACCTTCTTCCCGGCTCAAGGTGGAAATGTTACTCGCTGAGACTTCTCACGTGTTTCAACTTGGTTAGGCCAGATCTTGAGTGGCACGGACCGCTGCCTCGCCAAGGGTGCGAAACAGCTGACGATGCAGTGAGGAGGTTGGGGCTGTTCATATCTAGTCTGTGGTTGGGGCGGTCGTCACGTCAGCTTGACCGATTGCAAGATTCGAATCTCCTTGTCTGTAAACTATCAATGTATTAATTTAACAATACTTGGGCTATGTATGCATTTCTTCTGAGGATAGTGCCATGGCACGGCGGCTCTCCCCCTTGAGCCGCCGCTGACTGAACATATAAAGTGGCAATATACATTACCTGTTTCTCTTGGTGTTTTTGATTTCTCTTCCATTGACGTTTGTTTGTCCTTCTTTATATTTTCTGGCAGCTTTGCTTTAGATTTATTGGCATCGCGAACAGGGGCAGAATCAGTTACAAGATCCGCTAGGTCTAAGCTGAGGCCCATAGTTGACGTAACATCATTTTCAACATCCAAGGATTTGTCAAAATATCCTACAAAGAAAAAACAGAAAATTATGTTTGATGCCACTTGTGCTCTGACAAGCCTATCATGGCTCTAAAGTTTACGTCAACGTAGGATCCGAGCACTTAAAAGAGTTCTGTTGGTCAGTTGTCACCATGGTGCCAACGAGAGTTCCTTCCTGCGAAGGTCGTTCATGCCTGTAAGTGTTGCCACCTATGGATCGGAACTTTGTCAACTCTTCAGCCTGAGTGACAACAGACATGTTGAACCGGAAAATTAGCATCTTAATTGCGATATTTATCAGATAATTATTCGGGGGTGGTCCCTCTGATAAAATATCAATATTCTCTAAATTCTTCAAACGGACTGTGTAAAGCATTGTAATACTCCAAAAACTCAACCTGCTCTGCAACACAAGAAAGATGCCTCATTAAGCAATCAATGTCTCTTTGTAAGTTGTTAAATTCAGCATTGCACAATCTTTTCAATAATGCTGACAGAATGAATCAATAAAGTTTGTTAAATGACGACTCCTCCTTACCACAAGAATATAATTATTCTTTAGATGCTTAAATATATGTGCAACCACACATGTATGTCTTTCCAGTGACTCATTGCAAGAGTTGGCTATTCTGCTTGACTCGATAAAATAAAGTTATTGAGCAAGACAGGTTCATAATAATAATAATAATAAAGTGGTTCAACAGCCTTTGAAGGGTCTTGACCAAGGTGCGAAATCACTGCGAATGGGTGGGGGAAGGAGCAAGGAGCAGACAGACACCCCCCCCCCCACACACACACACATATATATATATAACTATATATATTTTTACACACACAATAATGTCATTAAAAGTGTGTGGATCATTAAATAATTAAATTATATTATAAAATATACAATAGATTAAATCAACTGCCCTTCATTCAAAATTCGATTGCAAATTAACATTTTAATAATGCTATGAACAATGATTTGCACGACTAAGGGAGTACAGGCAAAAATTAAGACACATTAAGAAGATAATAGTTTCCTACATAAAACGCACATGTAAATGCTGTTACGTGCTTTGTTCTATTAATACATTTATATTCTTTGCAGGAACTGACGAAAGCCGATGAGAAATGGAGAAGGAATAACAAGTCTGACTAATTTCTGTGTTCTGAGGATTGCTGGTTTCAATGTCCTTAGAAATGAGGCTCCTTGTTGTTCGTTCTTTGTGCGTTTTCGATATTATTCCAGTAAAGTATATTTGACTTCAAAAATTATTTGTTTATCTTACGTTGTTAGAACAAAAACTCTCCACCTGCAAAAGTTTGGTGGGGGGAATTTTAGGACAAGATCGTTGGTGTGGGGGGGGATTCCCACTGTCCCCCATGGGATTTCACACCCTGATCTTGACCTATCTCCCGACTAGCAGTCTCCCTATCACAATCCTATAAAGGTGTGGAGATATTCTACTGGTAATTGGGTGACATGGAGTCAGCACGTCGAACCTCCCCCCCGCCAATATAGATTTCTATGACCGGGTTACACTACTCACTCGTAGCTCCCCAATTTCCTTAGGATGGTGGGTTGCCATCGATCCTATACACATGCCGAGAACCCAGAGACTGAACACAGGTGGACTCGAACCCATGCCGTCCCGCAGTCGGAGCCCAAAGCACAGCGCCTTAGACCACACAGGCACGGTGGAGGACGAGGCAATTTCATATAAACCAAAAAAGCAAAAAATGATAATTTACCTCAAAATGACAAAAAATGTATTTACTTGTTTAAAATTTTGATTAATGGAAAGGTTTGTTAAGGAGTTGGGATGGGATTTAAGTCCACTTTATTCCCAATCGGGACTGGATCTACGGTTTAAAGTGGGATCTGAACCACTATGTACCTTCACCGGGTATAGAACCTGGGATCCCTTGATTACAAGGCAACGACGCTACCACTGCGCATTCGCGGAGGCATCGTTTGCTAAGAAGGATTCTCAAAATCGGTCTTCACGAACTCGAGAAAAATAATATGCGATCAAGAAATCATACAGTTTGTGAAGATAATTAATTTTGACACGTTGCGTATTTTAGGCTGCCTCGACAGTAGAATAGTTATTTGCTACGAATAATATTATTTGCCCTGAGATATGATAATATACATAGGCATCCCGCCACCATTATACTTATTTTAGCGTGTATTGCGCTCTGATTCGGGACCACTTGTAACTGTTTGCATACATGCGGTTTACCACTGCAGAAGCGGTCATTGGTTGGTCTGGTCAAAAACTACTCGAGCTGGAAACATTGTTTCGATGCAAGGGCAATACCCAACCCTGGCTGTTGATGACCTGCGAGGGGTGGAAAGGTTGCTTCCTCAAAATTCCGAGAAACATCTAAGTGCTCGGTTCCTAGATTAAAATCCAGTATAGGCTTGTAGTTTACATTAGGATCTATACCATTGGTAAGTTTCCTACCCAAAATTCAAACTTGACGAGCAAGAACTCCTATAAAATTCAAATATAATATTCATGTTATTAACAATTATTTTAAATATTCTACCCCATACTGACAAATTAATTCAATCTTATATTGGATATAATCTGCACACAGTAATGCGAATTATCTTCATTTGTTATTAATGCCATGCCACCACATGACAATTTTCCTATTGTGAATGATGATCTTTGCCATATTTACCTAACCAGTGTGTTTTCAGTCCACTTTATGCTCATGAGTAGGGCTAGGATTTTGATGACCTTAAAATTGCCAAAAAAAATGACCTTTAAAAAATGCATTTATGACCTAATAAATGCAAGAAAATGCCCTATAAACTTAGAAAAACTACATAAAAATTCTGAAAGATTTGTACAAATTTATAAACTACCAAGAGAAATTCAAATTACAAATTAACATTACAGTATCTATCACATGTTCATTGTGTATGGTAGCACAAGTAACAAAGGTCACTTTTTGTCATCTTTTACACTTTAAGTACTGAATTGCAGTACACAACAAAAATCATATGTAAATATTCAAAAGTGAATGATTGTCAGTTGTCGGACAAGAGAATTGAATTGTTACACAACAGCTTGTATCAACAATACTGCACAGAATTTCTTTGTTTCTTCAAACATGGTTGTTCAGAACTGCGATGAAGGCAATGAGACGAGAGTCTGAACCTCTCTCCTTCAAAGGGTTACATTTGCATACAGCTTAAAGTGGGATCAGAACAACTAAGCACCTTCACCAGGGATCACACACAGGACCCCTTGATTACCCGAACAAGAATGTTAATTAAACGTCATATTTATATTTTGACTATTTTAGAAGTTAATCATGTGTGTGAGGATGAATGAAGGAACAAACAATGATATGTCCATACATTGCCATTGTAAAACACTATGGTATCGACTCATTGACACAGGCTACATTTATTCTGATACTACAACATTAAAGACAATTAAAATTGCGATGAACAATTATGAATATTGTATTGCAGCTTTACCAAGTCACAATATTAATTTACACAAAAAGCACATTAACTCTATTTTTCAAACGATTGCAACACCTCATATAGCATCTGGAATTGACATGTTCTCAGCAGATATTAGCAAATTCATTTGACCAGACTCGAATTACACAAATTTGTCCCTTCTTTTTCATGCTTTGTACCATCTTGCTCTCTCAGCACTGTTATAATTTTTTCAAAGTCTGAAAATTCTTGCTTTCAGTTTCATCAAGTTGTTAATTGGTCTCAAATACATTGCAGCATGATATGCAATAACATATACAGAGGTGGTTTGCTTTATATCCGACAATTTTCGATTTGGTGCTGCCACCTGGCATATCATGCTGGAACTATGGGTTTGCTGGTGGGAGCAGTGTTGTGTCTGACCTTGTAGGTGCGTGAGTGTTGGTAGTGAATGTTATCCAATGGTGCCGAAAATAAACTGGTATTGGGAGGGTTACGTAATGGTCCTTTTCCATGCTAAGTTTTTATACGTAAGCATTGTGAAACACTCGGGGTGACTACTGCGACAGCTATTGTGGCCTGTTACACACAACAGGCTCTCCTTGCAAAACATTCACCCACGAAAACCACCAGAGAAGGGCTCCAAGCAAAGTGTCGCATACTGTGACATTGACGGCAAGGGGCGCAGCAACTTTGTTCGTCAGTGCAGGGAAAGTTTCCCTCGTGTCTTTATGGTTGTGACGGGATTCGGATATGACGGTAAGTTGATGATACGCAAGGAGGACAAAAACGTGAAGGTGAATGCCAGATACTTCCAAAACTCCATTCTGACACCTATCTATCGGAGAGACATCCCACAATTGTATGGAATGGACGCGAACCAGGTGATGATCCATATGGACAAGGCTTCGTGTCATACCGCCAGAACATCACTACGTTTTTATCAGGAAATGGCAGAGGAATTAGGAATTCATGTCATTCAGTTTGAAGACAATCCTGTGAAAAGCCCAGATGCCAGTCCAATTGATTTTTGTGCATTTGGACTGTTGAAACATCATCTTCAAAATCGCCGCTCACACACCCTGGATGGTCTATGGAAAGCTTGCAGGGAGGAGTGGGATAGAATTTCCTTGCCTGTCCGGCGCCGGAGCTTCCTGCAATGGAAACTGCGATGCCGGCGATAGTCCACACTGCTGGGGGTCCAATAGAACATGATCGGTGGTGGCGGCACGGTATCTCTTAAGGTGAGTACCCATCAAAAATGGTCGGATATAAAGCGAACAACCTTTTGTATTCATACCCTGACATCTATTTAAGCTTTCACAAAACATGAAAAGAAGAAAAAAAACATACCACAAGTCCCAATACAGGACATTTAACCTAACACCAAAACTTTCAATTTCGTATACCAAAGAAAGGTCTTGTAACTGTCTATTGTACGAGTCTGTAACTTCATGTAACAGATGAATAGTTTCACAATGGACAATAAATCTTCTTCACTAAAATGAATTAAATTAGTAGAGTGTGAGTAGGTACCTCAATATCTACTTCAGTCCCTCAAAATCCAATTTATGACTTCACTAAGCATACTACCAAATAATATTATGAATGTTAATAACAATGGTTCTACATCAGCATGCAATGTTAATAGGACATTATCCATACCATCGAGAGTAACAAAAAACCCCATAAGAGCCAAGAAACCACCATAAGAGTCAGTAAAGCCTGCATGTACAAAATACCATGTTAATGTGGATAAACGTAGATAGGAAAATCTCCTACTGTCTCCTGAATGAAAACAAGTCTCCGTGCAAGTAGTAGCTCGAGATGATTCAACCAATGAACACACGAGAGGGAACAGGGGGCAAAGGAACTGAAGTTACCAGGCTTTGCAGCAGCGTATACTGCTTCGCTCCGCCCACTTGATTTCTCCAGTTCTCTGCAGTTATGTGTGACATTGCTACAGAGATTTCCAGAATAGAGTATAGAGAAGACAATATATGAACATAACAAACACAAAGGAAAGGAGAAGTAGATAGGTTGAAAATAGCCGAACATGCATGGAATGAATCGCACAGAATATCAGTTCAGCAGTCAAAAAGTTCATGGACTGGCTGCAGTGCATTGACACCATAGACATGAAAAATGAACATTATAGTGTTTTATTACACTGTAATGTTTATTATTCATGTTCTTGCAAGGTATGCAAGGCTGAGTTTCGAACCTGGGACCCCTGGCATTGTAGCGCGATGTGCTACAAACGCTCTGCCACGGGGGCCGGTGAACTGTTGTTTTCAAGTCCAAATTATGTACAGATATGTAAGCTAATTGGGACTGGACCTATGGTATAAAATGGGATCCGACACACTCTGAAATGTACTGTACTGTACTGCATATTGAATCTGTTGATTACAAAGCAACAATGTTTTTTGATTACAAAGCAACAATGTTACCACTATGGCTCTGGGGAGGGATGACTGTTCAGACATGTAGACAAATGAAACCATTACATATTTTCAGATTGACTGAATAGTGTCGGCAAATTAATGTTTTGACTGAACTCATACAAAGGAACAAATAAACAGTACTACAAAGTAACAGCACTACCAAAAGGGCAAATTGGAAACAAAAAACAAACGAAAGCATCCTTCAAAACCATGGCTAAAAGCTCTGTAAGCCAGTATACAATTAAAAGAATTTATTTTCACCTGAAGACAAGAGATGTATTCTCACAAAACATTGTGTCAGAATAGGTAAAAGTGGAAGCAGTAGGCAATGGATAATATCCAATTGATATTACATTTCAACTAAAATTATCACCTGAAATTAACACAGCACCCCAATATATGTTTAAATTAGACCATGCCCTCTTGTCTTGTCTCATGCTTTTCATTGAAATAATGTTAGCAGCTTGTGCAAATATAATTTTTTTTATACCTATTAATCTGATACAAAGTTGCAGACTTTACCTGTAATTACATCAGCAATTGAAGTTTACATACATACAGTTCATATACTGCATCCTTTACAGAGAAAACATATGAATCTGTTTTACGAATGTATTTTCAGTATTTATAATATTTGACTTTACCACATATATGGCAAAAGAAAGCCAAAAAAGAGAAAAGTTATGACTAACTAACTAACTCTCTAGCCTTCTTAAACCCGAAGGTTCATGGCTGCAGCAACACAGGCCTTCCATTTTTCCCGATCTTGAGCAAGATCTATATACTCTTTTCCATCCCTACCGATTTCCCTTAGGTCCATCTCAACGTTGTCCCTCCATCTTCGTCTTGGCCTTCCTACAGGTCTCTTACCATCAGGTTTCCCAACAAGAATCCTGTAAACTCCTCTTTCCTCTCCCATTCGTGCCACATGGCCTGCCCACCTAAGTCTTCTTGATTTAATTATTCTAATAATATCTGGACATGAATACAAATTATGTAGTTCTAAATTATGTAACCTTCTCCACTCACCTGTCTCCTCATCCCTTTTAGGTCCAAATATTTTCCTAAGGATCTTATTTTCAAATACTCTCAATTTATGTTCCTCTTTCAATGTAAGGGACCAAGTTTCACATCCATATAATACTACAGGCAAAATTACTGTTTTGTATATTTTAACTTTTAGTTTCTTAGATATTAAACGAGAAGACAAAAGTTTATGAAGAGAGAAGTAACATGCATTTCCTGAATGAAGCCTACTTTTTATTTCCTCTTTAATATAATTTTCATTTGTTAATATTACTCCTAAGTATTTGAATTTGGAAACTGGTTCAAACGAGTTGTTATCAATAATTAGATTTTGATTATTACCTAACACTTGGTTTCGGCCTGTAAGCATATATTTAGTTTTCTCTTTGTTAACTTCCAAACCTATCTCTTTAGCAGTTTTGAAAAATATTTTAGCATTATTCTTAATTGTATTCACATCATCCCCCAGTAAGTCTACATCATCTGCATATGCTAACAACTGAGTCACACCATTTAATTTTAGTCCTTCTTTAGTTTCTTTTACCTTCCTAACAGCATATTCTAAGGCAAAATTAAAGAGCAATGGAGATAATGCATCTCCTTGTTTTAACCCATCATGAATTGTAAATTTGTCAGACATATTAATACCCACACGAATTTTACTTTCTGTTTCACTGGTGCATATTTTTATCATACTAACAAGCTTCTTAGGTATTCCAAACTCTACTAATATATTATATAATTTATCTCTTTTGACCGAATCATATGCTTTTTTGAAATCAATGAATAGCTGATGGACATTTTGATTATATTCCCACTTTTTTTCAAGTGTCTGTCTGATGTGAAAAATTTGATCTGTAGTTGATCTGTTACGTTTAAATCCACATTGATAATCACCTATAATTTCATTAGCATATGGGGTTAGTCTTGTTAAAAGAATGTTAGACAATATTTTGTATGTTGTTGAGAGTAGAGAAATTCCACGGTAATTATTGCAGTTCATTTTATCACCTTTTTTAAACACAGGAACAATTATGGATTCTTTCCACTGTTGAGGGATTTCTTCTTTATTCCATATTAAACAAATTAATTTATGAATTTGACATATTAATGAATTTCCACCATATTTAATTAACTCAGCTGGTATTAAATCAATGCCAGGTGCTTTGTTATTCTTTAGCCTTTTAATAGCATCTTTAACTTCAGTCAAGTTAGGTTCTGGAACTAAAGGTTCTGCTGTGTGTACTTCATTTACTTCTGATTTATCTCCTACATGGACATTTAAAAGGTCATTAAAGTAGTTCTTCCATCTATTTAGAATATCGCTTGGGTCAGCTAGAAAATCACCGTCTTTATCTTTTATCAAGTTTACTTTAGGTTGCCACCCCTTTCTAAACTCATTTACACCTTTATATAAATCTCTGATATTTTTATTTTTGCTGTTTGTTTCAATTTCGTTAATTTTACTTTTCAAGTAATCTCTTTTCTTACTTCTAAACGTGCGGTTAACTTCTCGCTTTATTCTATTATAATTGTTTAGATTTGTATCATCAGAGTTATTTAACCACCTAAGTCTAGCCTGATTTCTTATTTCTATTAGATTATGACATTCATTATCAAACCATGGCTTACTTTTTCTCGGTTTATGGTATCCTATACTTTCTTTAGCTGCTGATTCTATTGCATTACGTATGTGCTCCCAATTCTTATTTACGTCTGTTTCATTTATATTTTCATCATCATTTAAATCCTGCAAAACATCAAATCTATTTGACAGTTTAATTTGGTAATCTTTCTTAATTCTTTCATCAGTAAACTTTCCTGTATCAAATTTTAGAACTTTTAGATTTTGTTGCTTATGATTTATCACTGAGAGTCTTTCTCTTAATTTAGCAATTACTAAATAATGGTCGCTGGCACAGTCAGCACCTCTATGTGTACGAACGTCAATTATACTAGTATGCCTTCTCTTATCAATGAGAATATGATCTATCTGATTATGAGTTTTACCATCTGGAGAAGACCAGGTATATTTATGGATATCTTTATGTTTAAAAGTGGTACTTTTCACAATTAAATTCTTTGAGGTTGCAAAAGTAATCAATCTTATACCATTATCATTACTTAATTCATGAAGACTTTCTTTACCAATCGTGGGTTTAAATGTCTCTTCTTTGCCAATCTGTGCATTACAGTCACCTAACAGAATTTTCATATCATACTGAGAGAATTTATCAAAGACCTGTTCTAACTCTGTATAAAAATCATCTTTAGTATTATCATCTTTATCTTCCGTTGGTGCATGTATGTTTATTAAAATAATTTTACACCACCTACCCTGTAAAACTGCATATGATATCCTATCATTAATAAATTCTACTGTTTTAAGAGCCGAGATAATTCTATTATTTATGAAAAAGCCTGTTCCAAAATTATGTTTTTCAGTACCACCATAGAAAAAAGTATAATTTTTAGTTTTACAATTCCCTTCTCCTGGCCACCTAACTTCCTGGACAGCTACTACATCTAATTTATACTTAACTATCTCATTAACTGTACACTGAAATGCCCCAGGCCGGTAAAGGCTCAGAACATTCCAGGTGCCTAATTTAATATCCTTATTCCTAATGTAGATCTTATCCTTAGTCCAGGGACCTCCCAAAGTAGTCCCCACCCGGAGATCCGAACGGGGGACTATTTTACCTCCGGAATATTTTACCTTGGGAACATCCATGGCCTTATATTGCTGTTTCTTGACATGTCTTTTTACAGTGCAGAGTTGTCAGCTCTACGCCTAACCCCCAATATGAATGGAGGAACTACTACACAAGACAAACACAAACACATTAGACAGCACAATTACTATACAAGACGAACATAAACACATTAGACAGCATAACTACTACACAAGACACACACAAACACATCTCAACTCTAACACAATATAAACACAAACACACCACAACTACTACACAATATAAACACACCACAACTACTACACAAGACAAACACAAACAAATTAGACAGCACAACTACTACGCAAACATACTAGACAGCACAACTACAACACAAGACACATACATACATACACACCACCGATACTACACAAGACAAATGAAGCATTTGTCTTGTGTAGTAGTCTTGAACACGAACACAAGCATTTGTTAATTCCTTTGAAGATACGGGGGAAGTTCAAGAAGTAAGGGTCCGTTTACAGAATTTAACACCTTTGTGGGAAAAATATGATGATGTTCAAACACGTTTAGAAGTAGAAGATATAAACGAAAATCATGAACCTCACAGGGAGGATTTTGAAGACGTTTACTATAAGGTACGGGGTAAAATGGAATCCATTATAGAGAAACATAAACAAGCACAAGCTGCACCTACAGATGGATCGGATGTTGTAAACAATGCTTCATCATTAGGCACCAAGCACATTAAATTACCCACGGTATCTTTACCCACGTTTCACGGTAATTATCAGGATTGGTTAGCATATTCAGATGCATTTCAGGCTATGGTTCACACAAATGACAATATTCCTAAAATACAGAAATTCCACTACTTGCGTTCATCATTAGAATCTGAAGCAAGAACACTTATCGATACTTTGCCCATGACCGATTCAAATTACGATATTGCATGGCAATTGTTGAAAGATAGGTATGAGAATAAACGACTGATAGCAGCAAGTCATGTCAATAACATATTGCATGTGAACGCAATTAACAAGGAAAATCCCACAGAATTACGTCAGTTCATCAATGACGTCACCAGTAACTTAAATGCTCTTCGAGCCCTTGAATTACAAACACCGTTAGAAGATGTTATTTTGATACATCATTTTTTTGGCTCAACTTGATTCTCACACAAGAAGGGAATGGGAATTAAGCCATACCGATCAGTTGTTCCCTACACTAAAGGAACTGTTCACCTTTCTAGAACAAAAATGTCAAGCTTTGGAATCAATGAAGTCTGTTCACGTAAACAAAAATGTCAATGAACACAAGGTTAGCCCTAAACAGAAACACATCCGTCAGTCAAATTCTTACCTGACAACTACAGAAAGTTATGAGCAATAATGTTTTTAAAAAATTCTGATGTCCAACCATTCAAATGAAGAAAATAAGCTAAGTGATGTCAAAATTTATTGATGTAAATCAAGTGTCATATCTTTGAAATAAAACAAAGACTTTATTTCATTTACACATAAAGTGCAATAGCACTTGAAATGATAACATAAGGGTAAATAAAAATATTTTTTTTTCTTTTTTTTTAAAAAAAAACTGATGCTTCAAAATTAACAAACACAAAAATACATTACTGCAACAAAAATATCATGCAGTTATATTCTCATTCCCTTCAACCTCTATTTAATGTTAGTCGAAGAAAAAACAAAAACAAAAATAAATTACTTCTATTTCCATTGAAAAATGCTGTTCTACTGTCTGATGATGTAATTTCTAGAGGTAGCTGACATGCGGGTGACACTGGACCTGAAAATGGATGGTGAAAGGGTTTCTTTAAGATTTTTCCTACAGTAATTAACTTATTGAAATAAAAAGAATGTCCTTTTAGAACAATGTTACAAGTAACATCTAGAAGAGACTACAGTGGTGACAAGGGATTTCTAGGTTTGTGTTAAGGGACAGGTGTTAAGCTAATTAGTGTAATTTTGCTTAGAATAAGAACTACGAGTGCTCACACTGCAGAGTTTTATGGTTTAGAAAAAAAAAACAGAACTTGTACTAATACACTTCAATGACTGATCTAATTACAAAAATAAAACTACCATCACATTAACACTACTTTGTAGGGTGTCAAGGAAGAAATCAGATACAGCATCGAAAACTGGGTATGACCATTATGAAATTTTGGCTGATATTGATAAAATAACAATAAAATGTATTCATACTGATACATAAATAACATGTTTATATCCATTAAAATAATAACCAAAAGGTAGAATTATGCAAAAAATTAGAAGCTAATGAACTGATACATAAATATGCCTAGAACAGGTAATACCAATAGTGCTGATTCCCAATGATTAATCTACCGAATTCCTACCAAAAACAATATTAATAAAAAACAAAAAATTGTCATTTTTTCACTCTAATGAATATACTATTGCTATTTTCTATCGTGGTTCAAATCCCACTTTAAACTGTAGGTCCAGTCCCAATTAGCCTTACTGTGCATAAAGTGGACTTAAAACACCAAATCAATAACAATTAATTATATTGTATGTTTCAGTAGAAGTATGTAACTATTTTTATTTGGAACATTATAGAAGAATGGACTGACACAGTAGAATTAAGTGTAAAAAAAATACATCAAACTTACCTGAAGTGTTACAAGTATTATTAGAGGTTGGGACTACATTCGGTTTTTATGCTAAATTGCATCAATAATATTCTTAAAGCGCAATTGTAATTTCAGCAACCTTAAATGTATATCTGAATAATAATGTTTTATCTGTGTAAAGTTGTCCCATGTATAGTGAGATGGCATGACAGTGTGAAGTAGAGTACCATATGGGACCACTTTCACTCGAACATACTCATTCGAGTGTCCCATGCTATAGTGTACAGAATCAAATATCATTTCAATGCGACAATAATCGAAGAAATATATGTGTAAAAATCTGCACTGGCAGTTTCAGCCCATAATCATCTATTCATCTTCACATATCGCTGTGCGTTGGGAAGATTCACTAAACTACATTTTAACATGGAGATGATGACTGCGTTCACTTTAGTTTCAATTTCACTGCATCTTTCACTTCACAATCCATATTTGAGAGCCCACTACCAGAGACAAATTATGGTTATACGTGAACTACTGGGCTTGGAGCGTACACTGATCATTTTGCCAGTTCAAACATTATTCGCTCAAGAGAAGCTGTCAATTCAGTATGCTATTTAGTGTCATCCATGCAAACTATTAGACGCTCAAGTAAAAAGCCCTCAATGAAGCACTCTAGTGTGAAGGCATATCTCAATACATCATTCATTTCAACCTTTGTAAAATTCATTCTGATCAGCACAATGCTTCAGACACCTTTATACCCCTTGCACCACTTTCCCAGGATACTCTTAAGTAACCACTCAAAAAAAGAGGAGGATTGAATGAACCTAAAACCTGCCTATAGAGGGACATAAATGGGAAAATTTCTGGTACGAGGGCCACTATTTATATTTTGAGCCTAACAATGAAAAAACAGGAATTTGGCATTGAAAACTGCTTTATTGTTTTTCGAGTATTCTCCATTATGGTCAATACACTTTTGCATTCGTTCGAACCATTTGTCAAAGCAGTTTGTCCAATCTTCTTGAGACACCTCCATAATATGGTTTTTGAACGCATCAACAGCGTTTTCCGCTGACGAAAATCGTTGTCCACGCAATTTATTCTTGACATTCGGGAACAAGAAGAAGTCATTGGGTGCCAAATCAGGACTGTACTGTGGATCACCCATCAATTCGATTTTTTGACTGTTCATCAAGTCAGTTGTTAGACGATTTGGTTGATTTGGTGTTTTAAGTCCACTTTATGCACAGTAAGGCTAATCGGGACTGGACCTACAGTTTAAAGTGGGATCCGAACCACTTGTACCTCCACCGGGTATCGAACCCGGGACCCCTTGATTACAAGGCGACGACGCAACCACTGCGCCATCGGGGAGGCCACAGTTGTTAGACGAGATGTGTGACAGCTGGCATTGTCTTGATGAAGAATGATCCGACGCTGTTTGTTTGTTTTCCGTATTTGACCGAAGACCTCTGGCAAACAAATTGTTGTGTACCATTCAGAGTTGACCGTTCTACGTTCCTCTAAACCATTCAGAGTTGACCGTTCTACGTTCCTCTAAAGGCACAGTTGCCACATGACCAGTTTTCCCGAAAAAAAAAAAAAAGGCGACCATTTGTTTCGATGTGCTTCGAGCACGAACAACTTTTGTTGGATTGGGTTCATCTTGAAACACCCATACAGTCGACTGCTGTTTACGTTCCGGCTCATATGCATATATCCATGATTCGTCACCTGTTACAATCTTATATACGTCATTTGAAGCACCACGATTGTATTTATTTAGCATTTGTTTGCACCAATTGACGCGAGCGTGTTTTTGAGTTTTTGTCAAATTTTGTGGGATCCAACGAGAACATACCTTTCTCACAGCTAAATGATCATGTAATATTTTATATATGCTGGTGGAACTAATGCCTATGGTTGCCTCAATCTCACAGTATGTCACATGACGATCTTGCAGTATTAGGTTTTGCACAGCATCAATGTTTTCTTGAACAACAACTGATTTTGGAAGACCTTCGCGAATCTCGTCGGTGAGCGAATGGCGGCCACGATTAAATTCGTTATACCAGCGTTTCACAGTGGCAAAGGATGAGGCTTCATGGCCAAATGTGGAAGTAAGTTGATCGATGCACTCTTGTCTTGATAATCCACATCGAAAATCATAAAAAATCATCCCACGAAAACGTTGACGAGTTAATTCCATTTTATTGTTGTCGCGCAATCTCCAAGGCAACATAAACAACACAAATGAAGCTATTGACAAAACATTTGAAGTACGTTATGGTCAATAATGCCAGACGATTCCGTGCAAACGTCAAATCGCGCCTAACTTCAATCAGTGTTGCCAAGGCTCAAAATATAAATAGTGACCCTCGTATCACCCATTCTGGAAATTAAACCAAGGTCTCCTGCATGGGAGTGGAATGATGTGCTTTTATCTAATGCAATTATCTTACTTTCTTATAAGTGCAATGTATGGCCACGATAGCTCAGTCAGTAATGCGTCTGACTACCATGCTAAAGGTCCCGGGTACAATCCCCAGCCGGTTCAAATCTGGGAACTTTTCTAACATTGGAAGTGGCCCCGGTGCCCACCCAGCGTCAAATAACATGGGTACCTGGGGGAAACCCTGTGAGGGTAAAGGCAGTCAGGGGCATGATGCTGATCACATCACCACCATTCACAACCAGATCAAGAAAGTGTTGGGCGTTAGCCCCACACCCCCTATACGCCTTCATGGTGTAGTGCTAAGCACAGGGGAGCACTTTACTTTTTTTACCTTATAAGTGCAATATTCTATCTGATACTGTACAGATTTTGTCTTCAACTTTTTTCTTGGAGGTAAAAAGAATGCAAACTAACAAATAGAAACATGAAAGTCAGTTGTACATCTACATGCAAAAGTACTTTTGGGAGGGGAGGGAGACTGAAATCTCAAAAAAAAAAAGAAGAAAAAAAAGAGGAGGAAATGCATGCACTTATTTCATAAGTGAAATATGTTTGTACTACAGAAGAACAAGTGTAAAAGGAAAATAATAGTATAACATTATGACTGAGTGTTTGGTCTACAATAAAAAAAAATATATGATAAGAGTTCTATTTTATACACACTGTCTACCCTTCACATTGGTTGATTAATAACAATGTCTCCCTATTTTTATATAAATTTCATGGCAGTGTTGCTGCTCCTTTACCAATTACTTTATTAATACAGAATCTAATATTTGCCTAAAAAAATTTTTACATTCAAATAAATTTGCAGTATTTAGCATGAACCAGCAGTTTTAATTTAAATTGTCATCTGTAGCAAGGCTATATGTGCACAAGTAAACACGAAGCGTTCTGAACCTGAATCTTGAAGCATGTCAAGAGTAAAAAGGTAATACTTCTGAAGTTCACTTTATGCTCAGGTAGCTAGTGAGGACCGGACCTTCAGTTTCAAGTTCCATTCGAACTATTGTGTGATGTGAAAATTCAAAGAGTTATCATGTGGAGTCTTGAATACACAGAAACATGGCTCCCAAGGAAGTAAGCCTTGAACAGTGTATGTGTAATGGCTGCCATTGACTGCTTTGAATCAGAGTAGACACTGAGTGTTCCCTGCAAATTTGGAATATGGCAACTTGCAAACACCTTGGTTAAAATCCAATTAATGCTAGGTCAACATTCAAACAACGCCAAGACTTACCCAGACTCTCAAGATTTTTCAACACCTCTTCAAAACTTATTGTAGGCCCGCTATTGAACTGGTGTGATGCCTCAGCCAGAATGTCATCGGCCGAAACACCCAAACTTTTATTGGACGGTTCTTGCCATACTTCATTTGTATTGGTTGATACAAATGGCTCCATAATCATTGGCTCATCACCAACGCCTTGACCTCTCATTCCATTGAGTTGGAGGTTTACTTGATTTGATATGCCTGTAATAAAAATGGGACATTTGAATCAGCATGACTGTCCATTACATTAACTGTCACAATTTATATGAAGGGAAAGGGAAAAACGATGAATGTTCATTCGAGACGATTTGCCAGGAAATGAAAAACAAGTATTTCTATTCACAAATATGTCAATATATGCCAAATTAATAATGCGATTTTCAGGCACTTCTCACAGTTTCCCAACCAAGGCCGTTCTCATTCTTATAGTACAGCTTCTGAGCTATCAGATGGCACTGCGATCTCAAAATGGGCGAAAAATCGACATTCATCGTTTTTCCCCCTGGGTCTTCATATGTTAACAGAAACCATTCTTACATGTATAGAACTATACAATGCACCATTATGACACTTATTACTAATTGGTGTAGTCTTTGCACACAAAACATATATAAATCAACTATTGAACTTTTCTTTTATTATTATCATTATTATTTAAATGAAGTTCATTTGAAAATTCAAAGTAGGGATGGGACAAATCTGATCTGATATTTCTAAGCATGGTCTTTCAACATTGTGGAAAATTTTGATATTTTGCTATATTTTTATGAATAAAAGGTACAATTCATAAACTCTGCTTCTGTATGGTAAATATCAAAACACAAGAGTTTCTATTGTACGGTAAAACACAGTGACACAACATGTCTATGAGCATCAATTAAAATTTGAATAAATTATGCAAGGTCATTACGAGACATTTTAAATTTTACTACTAATACTTTCACTATAACTGTAGCTAATATTGTATTTCATTGTTCAAATGCTATTATTAAAGTTGTTAACATCAATGCTCAACCAGGTTGAATCTGAAACTCTGGCAAATATCTAATGAGATACTAGGCCACAATCAGGAAGTATGTACATTATGCTCATTCTAATCACAAGTAGAAGTCACAACTGTTCACCTGTGGTCAAGCAACTAATCCACACTGAGATACCTATTATACATATTCATTTATATAATGAAATCTAACCTGTCATATTATGCTGGACTTTGCCTACAACAATGCCGATCGGGACTTCACTACTGGAAGATACGGACTGGCGAGCCCTTTTTCGTGGTGTCCTGCCAACTGGAAGAGAAAATTTTCTTACAGTAACAGGAAAAATCTACGCACATAATAAGTGATGTCATGCAATATCGCAACAACAACAATGGTACATGCACATTCACGTGTGTTTAATTGCACTGTTCCATGTAGCCAGTTCAAAATTACAAAGCTCGTTACATCATAAACAAAGGGACTTTGTACGTTTATCCTATTACTGCCCATCCCACGGAATTATTAATTACTACTACATCTAGTTTTCATTCTTATGTTTTCATTCCATGGAACCTTAGTCAAGATGAAATTAGTGAAATGGTAGAGTAGTTAGTGTAACCATATTGCTTCTTCACCTGAAATGTTTCAACACTATCCACACGTGTCTTCATCAGATGCAAAAGACACTTGGATAATGCTGAAAGATTTCAAAGGACAATGATCACAGCACAAAACAATAATTTGAGAAATTTCATCTAGTCTTTATTTCAAGTTTAAATCACAATTACAGTAAACTTTGTGACTTATTAACCCATTGAAGACCAAGGTCTGCGAGAAGACCTTTCACCCTGGGAGTTGTGGTGTGCGGAATGAAGACATGAGAGGTGGCACCTGGGTGTTTTTCATTTTCCATCTTCTTGCACTTCCCGAAGCAGCTACATTTCCCACACAATTTGGCTGACAATCTCTAATGTCTTATCAAACAAAAGAATATAATGAAAAAGAAACATGCTGCAAAGTCCTGATTTTTCATACATCATGGGGATCAAGCAACACAGAAGAGCTTCACATCTGATTCTACACTCCACCAATAAAAAAAAACACATTTTAAAACAAACATTACACTACCACTATAATAGTCCAAGAGCCATGTGACAAGTCCCAAGACAGTAAGTGTGAAAATAAAATGTAGTAGCTTCAATACCAAAATTTGTGCAAGTAGTGTTGCTGTGGTTGGAAAAAGCCCAACAATAAAAAGATGACAGTAAAAAACCTCTTTATGTCACGTGCCGGCAACATATTTGTTAAAAAGCAATAAAAAACACAAACAGCACTTTAAAAATACTTCAGGAATTCTTCCAAGCTTTCGATTCCATCTTGGAATCATCATCAGGACTGGTCGAGAGACGACGAAAAGGACAAGGTTGAAGTTCCGCTAGCGCTACTCGCTGTGTCTGCTGGAAGATGATGTTGCAGTCTTGCAGTGTTGATAAGTTCTTGTATGTTGAGATTGTTGGCTGGGGGAGATGGATTTTTAAGTTTCACTGTGTTGTACCATGATAAATACATATTTCCACATAAATTGTCATTAAGATTATTTGTGTTTTTGATCATGTGTACATCTTCCTTAACATTCTCTTCTATTTTTCCTTTCGGCTGTGACAGGAAGGAAACAGAATTCTGTGGTAATTGGTGGTTGGTTCCTGTGATATGTTTGGCAAAACCAACAGAACTGCAGAACTTTTTTTCCTGCGTATGTATCCTATGTGGTCTGCAAATTGGTCTCTAATGGATTTTTTGCATTGGCCTATATATTTTCTGTTGCATTCGCATTTGATACTGTAGATGCTGGAATTCGTTAATGGATCTTTGGCATATTGAAGTTTGAATGGAACTGACGAAGGATGGGGGAGGGGGGGGGGCTCTAGCATGCCCAAACTTCATACAATTCACAGGATCCACACATGTGCCACCTTTTGAGAGAGTTAACTTGTTGGCCCATGGTCAGTGTAACGTACAAATACCTCTTGTTATGAGGTTTTCTAAGGGTGGATCAAAACCAAAATTTTTGGAGCTCACACTAGAAACTGAACTCAAGACCACCCACACCACAGTTTCACAGGATCCAAATCATTGAAATACTACCACATTGGAAACAAAATAAATGACACCTTGATTACAATGTAGCTAAATCTATCAAAGTTTCACTTTAAAAATCACAATAATCTACAAATATACAAAATTAAGAAAATATAAAAACTAATTCATGTTTGGGGAATATAAGACGTGGATTGTGGCAGAGACCACCGAAATTAATAGAACCTCTTCAAGTAAGTTTTGGGGGGGAAAGTTAGTAACTCAACAACGTGTAATTATAAAAACTAAATTAAATTTTCAAGAAAATATTTTTTCTAAATTCATGTGTAAAATTAGCACAATATTAAGTGCATCCAGAAAGTAAGTTTCCTTGGCGTTGTGCACAAAAAGAAAACATTATTTCATACAATGATTTATTGCCACAGATACAGCACTTGTCTAGTTACTTGTCAACATAATGTCTGCCGAAATTCAGGCACTTCTCATAGCGTGGGACCAACTTCTGTATACCTACGTCGTAGAAGTCCACCGCCTGGAAGCCGAACCACTGTATAACAGCAGTCTCAACCTCTTCGTCACTGTGAAAATGTTGACCGGACAGGAACTTTTTCAGGTACAAGAACAGGTGGTAATCACTGAGAGCGAGATCCGGGCTGTATGATGGATGATCGAACACCTCCCAACCGAAACTGTCCAGAAGGGCTGCAGTGCACCTAGCCATATGTGGCTTTGAATTTCGATCAGCTATATGTTTTGTGAGTTCAAGAACTTCATCACCAAACGAACCTCGCATGCGGCGGGAGATGGAATAAGAGCCGCCATGTTTCTGCCGCAACGCTACTGAGGACTTTCGGGAGATGTCTTCTACGACATTCACTAGCCAGGGCATGTGCCTCTCACGCATGTGCAAAACCGGTTTCAATATGCATGGCCTGCCACCTGTGGCCGAATGGGAAACTTACTTTCTAGATGCGTCTTATATAATCAATAAATTAAATTTCCCTCACATGCTTCTTTTGTACAGAACTATTCACAGTCCAGCATTTTGTGAAACCGAAAATCTAGAAGTGGATTAGCAGGTATGAATGAATAAAATCACCAATATCCTACTGAGGCTTACCCCACCTACCAGCATCCTTTGGCTTGTACTTGAACCTGATTGGCTCACTGCACCCTCCGTCTGTCGGTCTGTACAGCTGCAAGAAAACCTCCACTGGGTTTTCTATCTCCGTATCTCGATATCTTGGAGTTCTGAAATAACAACATTAACACTCAGCACGGTAATCAAAACTCTCCACTCATTTCCACAAAATGAATTCCATGGCTTTGTCAGGTATTGTCCAATAAATTTCCAGTCAAAATTGTAGTTTTAATTAAGTTTAACTTTGTTTACAATATATTTTCAGAGTGGAAATATCAATATGATAGCTCCAATTGCAGGAAATAACGTAAGTACTAATATTTACTTACAGGTACTTCATCTACAAAAATAGTGTTTACAAATATGTAAAAAAAATCATTTTCATGACATAAAAAACAATTGTACGTACCATAGAACCTTGATTTTACATTTTTCAGGAGACCAAGAATTTTAGCATGTAAATGTAAAATCGAGAAAAATTTTATAACATTTTGTTATGTCTGGACCACCAAGATTGGATGTATGTTCCAGAAAATACAAAATTGGAGTTCCACTGTAATTTCCATGGCTTTCCCAGTTTTTTAAAAATAATTTCATAACATTTCCTGAGTTTTCAATAACTTTTCAGGTCATGATTCATATACAATTTAATAAAAAAAGAAAAATGAAATGCTAAATGGTTTTGTCAATTTGTTACTATCCTTCTTGTTTGTTATATCTTAAATAAATACCCAGTTCCTTTACTAAGTCAGATTTTGCTGTAGTCTTCTACTTTGTATGCAGCACAAAGTGTTCACTTTCTAGTCTGTTCTTTATAGGTAGCAGTAAAAAGTTCTTGCTGATATATAGGTGGGAATATTCTTTCCTGCATTTATTTACTATTATAAAGGCTCTTGTACTCACCGAAAGACAATGGCGTACTGATGATGCACGTCTAGCTCCGAAAACTTTCCATAATCAGACCATATTTCATTGTCCTCCTCATCAAGTTCAAAGAACTTCACTTTTATATTTTCTGAGAGAAAGAAATTAAAACGGATACTTTAGTTCATAAAGATAAAAAAGCAAAATTTCGGTACACAAACTGAGTCAATTTCGGGTTCAAAAGCGGTAAATAAAATGAAATATCGGTGTTATAGCGGTGAAATATTGGATGAAAAGTGGTATATAAAAATACATTTTGGTTTTAAAATTGTGAATATAATCCTAAATTTGATTTAAAACCTACACTTATTCCACAGAATTAACATTTCACTTCTAATAGCACATTTATGTAGTTATAAGAGTATTAAGTTTATTTCTGTGTAAAGGAGTCCATTTTTGCTTCTCCAATATTAACAGCAGAATTAATCAATTTTCCGGGAATTGCATAACTCACAGGATACTTCAGACTTCAGAAAGTGTCGCGTCGGTATATAAATGGTAAATTTCGTGTTTAAAGAGTTAATTTCGCTTTTTGAAGTTCATTTCGAATTATTTCGTGACAAAACATGGTCACAAAATGCATCTCACACCTTTCAAAAACATGAAAAATTAACACTACAATGTGTTTTTTTCAAATTTCGTTTTTTCGTCAAAAACTAAATAGGCATGCCCCTAAATATTACTAGTGATGAATAGATTAATCGATATCAGCCAATACAAGTATATGGGTAAAATTACTGAAAATTTTATGAATCCAATACATAGGGACACAAATTTATGGTAAATAAAAACTGAGGAAAGCGGTAAATAAAATGTTAGATCAGCGGTATATACCAGCAGTGAAAAAAAAAATTGCACACACTTTTTCATTATGAGAGGAAACAACATACAAAAGAGCTATAAATTGATAAACTACTTCATTTTTATATACTGTACACATACACAAGTGCTTAGCTGTCCAACCAAAAAGAAAACATCAACACAAAATCACTTCATTTCTAAATTGCATAACTCAAGTGATTTATTCATTGTATGTATTTAAAGGATATCCTTGCTGTCCAACAAATAAAATAATCACTACTGCACATACACAAGCACATGTTAAAAATCACATGCTGATAAACAAAATTCATTCATGACTGAACACCAATGACACCATTCTTTCCCTTGATGTGCGGGAACAGACTAATCTTATCACTGCTACAGTTAGCAAGTTCAATGAAACTGGAAGTTGAGTAGACATTCGGCGGAAGAAAGGAATGCACCTTGACAGGGAACGAAGTTTTCAAACTGAGATTATGTGCATGGGAAATCCCAATTTGCAGCGTCTTCCTGATGTGATTGAAGATAAAACGTTCTTCAGCTGCTAGTGGTAGGAAACTTTAGGCAAACGTTTCGTTACAAATCGACAGTTTGCGCACGCAACCTCGATTGCCGGTTTTTGCATGTTTTCTACTTAATTTGATGATATTTCACGGTTATTTCATGAAAAAGCGTTCATTTCGTGGAAAAGCACACATTTCGCATTACTTCGCGAATAAAACTACTGCATATTTCATCATTGGGGGTGTAGTTACGTGCAGAATGTTCAAAATTGAATCTTTTTTTTCACATCTTGCGATTTCGCGCATTGCGAAAATTCAATGTCCCTACCAATACATCTACAAATAGCCTGTAATTTGGTGCAAAATTCTGCCATTTTGTTATTATTTTTATGGATATGAATGTTCAGTTCACCTGTCCTGGTATTGTAAAGTAAATATCTAATTATGCTGTTTCTTATCTAAAGGTACAACCCATTGCAGTTACCTGTTAAATATAAGGATGTGAATGAACCATTTATGTTCTTCAAGGAACATTTGCAATTTTATATTGGATCAGCAGAATATTTAGATCGGTAATTTTTACACTAGTACTTTATTGGTATAGGAAAAAAAATAGTATCAATCCATCCCTAAATATTATAAAACACCTATTGGCACACACAGTAGATGAAATATGAACATGAAGTGTGTTCTTTGGAAGAAAGTAAAACATTAACATTGAGCATGTTTTTTTCTCCAGCAGACATCGGTCGAAAGTATGATTAAAATTGTACATTAAAAACCGATTTTATGTTTCATTACATTAAAAACCGATTTTATGTTTCATACTATACTGTATTTCATATTTTGTTTCGCTAATAGGTTAGTGTCATCTTATGCCTTAGGTCTTTTATTTCCCCTGTCACTACTTACCTCAATTCACTAACCTCTACTATTATGGCATTAAGTGAACCTCAGATATACTGAACCAATTATCTGAATCCTTAGGGATTCATTATGAAACGTGTTGAGTGTATTTCTATCTCTTCATATGAGCAAAAGTAGCAGAGACCGGTGACAGCATCAGAAAAAAATGTGAGAACAAGAATATTTTCTTGTGTGGCAGTCACATTTCATATATCCCTAATTGGCATAAAAATACATATTTGTGTTACATGAGCATCTATATTTTCTTGCTTACCGAGGAAAAAGTAAGGAGAGTATAGACTGACTGACGAGGGTTGGAGTAACCCCCCATGCACTATCATGATCAGTTAATCATCACAGTCACATATAGTATTGTTTAAGGAGATAACGTGAAAAATCAGACAAACCAAGCTACGTTTTTATCTTTATCTCAACTAAAAACTGAACTAAACCCTTGGCGCAACAGGTCTTGAGTGCCATGACCTACCCACTGACTGCCAGTCTCATTCCCACATGCCTCAGTAGAGGTGGACGATCATTCAACCAGTTACAGGGTGACGTGTGGTCAGCACGATGAACCCCCAGTCATTGTTGAGGTTTCAGTAACTAGGTTACACTACTCATTCTTAGCTCCCTGGCGAAATCTTAGAAGACTCGAACTAGCATGCATCCAGTAGCCCAAACCAAAGCCTGTTGCCTTACACCTCATGGCCACAGTGTAAGACATTATCACAATCACAATTGGTGCTTTATCAGCAGAGGTAAAATTTTTCCCGTTGCTCTATTTCTAGTATTTTTTGGTAAAAAAGAAAGCATACCCTAACTTAAAGCATAACAGATCATTGTATGAAAGTAAATATACACTTACTTTTCCCCACTTTTTCAACCAAAATAAATACTTCTTCATTTCCTAAACAGGAACTCACTGTTTTATCGATTCGACAAATCTTCAGCTCTCCAGTCAAGGCACTCTCTGGAAATACATATATAAATATAATAAAACCTCATAAATATATATATCTGAAATAAACCTTACAGTGACACAATGAAAGTTATAGCTAGTATATACTACTTATAAACAAATACTAAATCCATGTTACTTGCAAAATATAATATTTATTCACCTATATATCTCACTGTGGCATTACGACTCTCAAAATGCTTCGCTTTAGACCTGGACTATACCTATGACATAGGTGTATTTTAACTACATAAGTTTGTGATATGGATTTAAATTAGAGTTACAGTTTGATTATATTGTTTTAGAATATTCTGCAAGTACAGGATGAGAATATAGTAAAATATTTCCAACATGCCAGACATTAAAAATTACCTAAAATACATAATGGTGAGTCATTACAGATAACATTGGTCAACAGCCAAAATGCGACATGAGTAATATATACAATTTCTAATCAATATTGGTCCCCTAAATACGAAACTGTCGTTAAAAATCGCAATTGACTAATTATAATAGAGTTACAGGGCGTTGTTGATTTGGAGAAGTTCCCTATATATATGGTATTGAATAGCTGTAAGAAGTAAATGTTGAGTTTTTCTTATCTTTGTTTATTTGTTGTAAGGAAAGGGGGAACTGTTCAAGAACAGCCACAAAACCTCTTTATTCATTGTTTTGTGAGGTGTTCATTTTTGCAGACGTGATTGTGGCTTTATAGTGTGTGCATTTATCGAAAATCGTGTTTGCGTATTACGTGGTCCGTTTCTGGTAAGGTTGGTATTTAATTAAATTTCTGAGTAATGGTAAAAAAATACCACATAAATGCATTAACAATGTTAACAATTTCTGTTATGTTTGTGGTCAAATTGTGTTTTCTGGACAGCAGAGAAATATTATCCCTGCTGTAAGAACAGCCTACAATCTATATTTCGGTAAATACTGCAAATTCGGAGATGAAGGTAAGACTTAGGCTCCACATTTCCGTTGTAAGACCTGTAACACGAATCTGGACTGGTTGAATCACATAAGACCAATCGATGCCATTTGCTATTCCCATGATTTGGCTGCAGCCCACTAATCATACAGACGATTGTTTATTTTTTTGTATGGTCCCACCAATACAACGTATGTCCAATACTAAAAAGAAGACAATTGTATTTCCAAATATTCGTTCTGCTACTCGTCTTGTGGCACATAGTAATGAACTACCTGTTCCAACACCCCCTGAATCCTATTTCGTAGACTCACAAGACGAACAGTACGATCCACAACCTTCCACTTCTACAGATCCGGACTTTGCAGGTGATGTTAAACTTACAGAACAGCACAAGGTTAGCCAAGGCAGAGCTATTAGCCTCCAGAGTTCAACAATGCAATTTCCTGGCTAGTAATGTGAAGGTGTCATTTTATCGTGACCTTCAGAAAAAGTTGGAAGAATACTTTTCTACCGAAGTAGATCTGATATACTGCAGTGATATTAATTGTTTATTGGGGGCTATGGGCATTAAGCACGTCTGTGAGGAGTGGCGGTTGTCTATAGATGCATCGGTATAAAGTCTAAAAGCTGTACTGCTTCATAACAGCAATCAATTGCCGTCAATCCATATTGGGTTTTCTGTGCAAAAGAAAGAATCATATGATAGCCTAAAATTCCTCCTTCAATCAATTAAATACAACTACAAATTGAAAATATGTACAGATTTGAAAGACTGTGTTATTTTAACTGGACTCCAACAAGGCAATACCAAATATTGCTGTTTCCTCTGCGAATGGAATAGCAGAGACAGAGCTTCTCATTTCATTAAAAAGGATTGGCCATTACGTCAAAGTATGGAAAATGGAAATATGAATGTACAAAATGAACCTCTCATAGGATCTGAAAATATTATACTTCCTGCACTTCATATAAAGCTTGGACTGATCAAAAACTTTGTCATTCAAATATCTACTTAACAAATTTCCAAAAACCAGTGAACAGAAGATCAAGGAAGGAATTTTTGTGGGCCCTCAAATTCGTCAACTTCACCAGGACGAGATCTTCAAACACCTGCTAAGTGATGTTGAGAAAGGTGAATGGAGTTCTTTCAGAGAAGTCTCCAACAATTTCTTGGAAAACAAACATGCTGAAGACTATGAAAAACTTGTAAATAATTTGGTTTCATCGTATCAAAAAATGGGTTGCAATATGCTCCTTAAATTGCATTTTCTACTCTCATCTCAATTTCTTCCCGAAAAGTTGTGGGGAGGTAAGTGATGAACACGATGAGCGTTTCCATCAACAAATATCTGTAATAGAGAAAATATACCAAGGGAAATGGAGTACAGGAATGCTTGCCAACTATTGCTGGACAGTAACCAGGGATGATCCTGAACTTCACTACAATAGGGAAGCAAAGAGGATGCGGATTTAATCCCACGTAAGTAGTAAAGAACACACCATACAGTAGTATAGTAGAAAATATTTATTTTGTGATTAATGTAAAAACTTTGATTCATGAATTTACTTGGAAAAGGCAAATGGAAATGTACCCACGTTTTGTACTGCTCGCATAATACAGTTCAAACGTAAAAGTCACATGCACACCAAGCATACGTCATTCCACTACGTTACAACATTGGGAAACCCAACTTTTCGACAATACCTCGTATAATTCTTAAACCGGAAGTCGAGTGGCATTTTCATTGTCAGTTTCGTGTTCAGCATCATGGATTGATAAAAAAAACTGAATTTTCATCCAATTTGTTGACCAGTGTAATTTATAATAATACTGATTCATTTTTCTTTGAAAGCTACCTTAAATTAAACCAATATGTACTCTCAAGATTGAAAAAAAAACATTTAAAAAAAAAGAGTACCACAAAATTGTATTCAGACCCTCCCTATTTCATTTATTACTGGAACAACAATTTTATTTTAAACTTTTGCATTGAACATAGAAACAAAACTTACATTCTAATCAATGAATGGCAGTGTTTCTCATAAAATTGCAGCTATGACTGGAGCATGTAAATCATCATTTCTCTTAAATGTTTGCACCAATGAGTGGTTGAATTCTTCCATTTCAGAAACATTTTTGGTCTATTACAGGAAATAAGATACCAAAATTGATTGAGTAAAAAAAAGGGGGGGGGGAGTTCAAGAAAAGGTTGGCCATTACTGAGAAAGTAACCATTCTAAAATATTAGACGAACGAATTAGGATGCAACCACACACTTCTTCCCATTTTTAGGTGTATTATATTTACCAAAACAAATACATAACCAACATATAAACAGCTATGCCTTAACAAAAAACAATGACAAAAGCTAGGAATACTCACTCATGTTATTAATTGGATTAGAATAAACTGGGATGTTTAAACTAGTCATACCACCCTGCTGGTTGGGAACAAATGCCTCAAAACATAAACTAACACTGTTTAAGTTCATGTGCCTAGATTCAAATTCAGCTTCCTCCCGAATCTGAAATAGAAAATACAACCGTTTGTAAGCAAACACATTACTACATTATACTGCTCGTAACATTAGCACACATAAAAGATCTGTTTGTTATGACAGAGGATGGACTGTAAAAGCCTAACCTCAAATACCTAAATTTAAAATTATCCTAAATTCAGTCGAATTTGAAATACAGATTCATAATCTGATTCTTCAAGCAAAGATCTATGCAAGTAAAATAAAACATAAAAAAAAAGTGTTTAAAATTTGATATGCCAAAACTTTGTTCTTTTTTTTTAAATTTATCTCCTCTCAAAAAATTACTTTGACATTCTAAATTCTGAAAAATTACATCTGCTAGGAATTGCTAGTGAATCTCCAAGGGATTTGTTATTACTGTTCTCTAGATATTCTAGATATTTATGGTATAGTCTCACAGTAAGCCCAAAACAAATCACATGATGATTTTCTTGAATGTACTAGAAGGAATTCAGGAATTGAGACTATAATAGTAGTTTTGTAAAAAGATGACATTTTCAAAAATGACTTCATTCTCAGAAGTGAAAGATGCAGCACAGCCTTTCAAACGAGGGGTGCAGTTGTATTCAGGAAGCAGGAGCTAATAGAATTTTTGTACCCAATTTTTGGAACTCAAAGTGGTTAAATTTGCAAAAAATACTAAAAAAAAACATAAAAGGCCACATTTGTGTTACTTCGGAAATTACTATGCACAAATATGTCTTTATAATCAATTTTATTCTTTCTTGACTACTTTGGGGCAACAGATTATATATTTTGCTTTCTTACAAGAAGAAAATGGCTACATGTACACCTTCATTTTGCATTGCAAACATCAGGTAATATACATTTATTAAGGAGGTGAATGAACAATTTGGAATTTTATTTCAGATTGGTAAAATATCGGGTATTGGTATCAGACAAAATCTCATATCGGTCCATCACTAATTTCCAGCAATGTCCCTGCTTAAAGGGCTCTTGGACTTGCCCAGCCTCTATAATCAGTAGTTATCTGGGGGCGGGGGGGCCGCCAGAAAGCAGTGCTGATCCCATCACCTCCACTATAGCAGAGATCAAGAATGTGTTTAGCCCTGCATCCACAGGGCTCACACCACCTGTCAGCCTTCATAGCATTGTGTAATGCACTACGTATAGCTTCTCTTTTATTTTTACCAACACATCTCATTCAAGTTTTACACAACAGACATTCGACTCTGAATGTGTACCTTCATTTCATCGATCATCCTCAGACTGGCTGTATCCGCAAGTCTCTTTTTCTTCTTTGCGATAAGCTGTTCCGTAACATCCCTCTTCGCTGTATGAAGAATCGTCATCCCCGGAAAACTGAAAGGAAATAACAGCAATACATTATTTAGACATTTTTACACAGTGGAGAAAAACGAGCTGGGGTCTCAACAATTCATTATGAAAATAACACTTAAAGCTTCTAAACTTTAAATAACCACTAACCTATGGAAAACAACTAAAGAACGAGGGAAGATTAAATAACTGCACTTCCGAAATAAGTATGGCATCATGGAGGGCAATTGCAACTTGACAATGTGAACAATCCATTTGTGTCGAGTTTATTACCAAATAATGAACAAAAATTGTTCACATTGCATAAAATTTGATTGAAAATAATTGAATGCTTGCATTCACTTACATATTTTATAAGAAATATGTCAAGATTTTTTTATTATTTGGAATATGAAAGCAGTTAGCAATGCATTATACGTGGAAACTGTTTTGGGATTTTTGAAGTTATAACAATGTGTTAAATGTATGTACAACCCTAACCCTTCAGAATAGTAGTTTACCTTGTAAACACATGCATTTATTGTTTACATTCCAATGTAACAATTGGACAAAAAAAAAATATTCAACAAATTAGCAGTACATACGTGGCCATGTAGTCACTCTCTTGGCTGACGTATGCATCATGTGGTTCGTCTCGATCTCCCGCTTTGGCGTGTATCATTAGCCGGTGTGCATGAGGAACTCTTCTAATACCTGCGGCAGTGTACAATGTACACCTAATAACAGCATTGCCTGCTGAGTAGTTCATTAACTGTAAAACAAATACAACCATACAATATCATACTTGGATCTATATGTACATGTAAATTAAAAAGATTCACAAATATTGGAGACAGAACAGATTAAATGTTAGTCTCACCTGCAAGAGTTGATAAACATTTTACAAAAATAGCAGGTAATCTAGTAGAAAATTCCAGTTGGGCTGAAAAGTTCGTAGGCTGACTCATAGATGGCGTTACTAGAATTAAATCCATGTGATTTTTACTTAGTACTAACCTTCAAAAGATACGTGTATAAATTTCACAGCTGCCAGATAATTAGTTCGTGAGATATAGCATTGTGAGTGAAGCAGCTTTTGTTATTGTGAAAAAATGGATAAAAAAGAATTTCCTGTGTTAATAAAGCATTGCTTTTTGGCGAAAAAAAATACTGTTGAAGCCAAGGATTGGCTTCATAAACATTATTCGGACTCTGCACCAGGAAAATCAACCGTTGAGAAGTGGTTTGCTAAATTTAAACGAGGCGAAATGAGCATCGAAGACGATGCACGCAGTGGACGCCCCAAAGAGGCTGTTACCGACGAAAACATCAAAAAAGTCCACAAAATAATTTTAAATGATCGTAAAGGGAAGTTGATCGAGATAGCCGAGACTTTAAAAATATCAAAGGAACGTGTTGGACATATTGTGCATGAATATTTGAACATGCGAAAGCTCTGTGCAAAATGGGTGCCGCGCGTGCTCAAAATCGACAATGCACCGTGTCACAAATCAATGAAAACGATGGCAAAATTATATGAATTAGACTACGAATTGCTTCCCCATCCACCATATTCTCCAGATCTGGCACCCAGTGACTTTTTCCTGTTTGCAGACCTTAAAAGAATGCTCGCTGGAAAGAAATTTAGCACTGATGAAGAGGTAATCGCCGAAACTGAGGCATATTTTGAGGCTAAAGAGAAATCATACTATAAAAATGGCATCGAAAAATTGTATGACCGCTATAATCGTTGTATCGCCCTCGAAGGCAACTATATTGAATAATAAAATCGAATTTTGTCAAAAAAATATTTTTTACTATGTTAGCCTACGAACTATTCAGCCCAACTGTTAAATTAAAAAGATTCACAAATATTGGAGACAGAACAGATTAAATGTTAGTCTCACCTGCAAGAGTTGATAAACATTTTACAAAAATAGCAGGTAATCTAGTAGAAAATTCTGCAATTTTGTTATTTTTAAAAAATAAATAAAAAGGTACTATTCACAAATCCTAGTTTTTTTAATACTTTTTTAAATATTTTTTTCAAAGCAAAATCCACTGTAGTCCCTGAATATATTCATTAATCCAGGATTAATTAATGTACCATTCAAGTTCTTCAAGGAGCATCTGCAAATTTTATATTGAATCAATAGAATATGTCAGTAAATTTTTCAGTGGTACATTTCCAATATGTATAAACACTAATGTGTGTTTTATTTATATTTTTGACACATATTATCTACTTTCATGCAAAATATTTCAACTGTATCCAACTATCCATCCATTTACAGTTAACATAAAATTCTTCCCCTTGACAGCTCTAAAAAATTACACAAGTAATAATATTACTAGGGATGGATTCCTACAAAATTTTAATCGTAAAAATAAAATAGTGATTAAAAAATTATCAAAAACAGATATACTATCCATCCAAGAAAAACTGCAAAAGTTCTTGAAGAACTGAATGACTTAACCTTTTGGATCCCAAGCGTCTCGATCGAGATACCCAAATGTAAGCCTCACGGTCCCAAGCATCTCGAACAAGACGTTGTGTCAAGGTCGTAGTTTTTACGTTATAACTTTTCTATTTCTGGCTAGAATTTCGAGTTTTTTTATATTGTTCCTAACACATGTATTTAACAGAAATGTTTTTTTGTCGTCATGAAAATGGAGGGGAAAGGCAGGGAAAAGTACTTCTCTTTTGTCTCTTTTCAAGGTCAAATTTTTGCCAACAAAGAAACACCGGCTTTGTTGTTCTAAAGCAATGCTTTTCACTCCCGCCTGTGAACTGCTTTCGAAGGAAGCTTGTTTATCAGTATCCAATGTCAAAATGAAAGCTTTCCGTGAGGGCGGACGCAGGGGGTGGGGGGAGGGGGAAGACTGGTTGCTGAATCTGCGTTGTGAGAATGGAATTTCGAAGCGTGCTGAAGGAAACCTTTGTTTCTTTAGCACAAGTGTCCACAAGTTGCGACAGGGGTTACCCTGCATTGCCTAAAAATAGAATTTCAAGCAGCTGCAAGAATCAGTGCTCATTTTTCACTGGGTTCTAGCTTTTCGTCCGTGAATGTTGTGAGTAGGTGTCGTTTTGTGCCCAAGTGCAAGGACATTTTTTGGATGAAGTGACAATTTTTTAAATAATTTTTGGGGGTTTTCTCCCTTCCCCCTCCATATATACGCCAAATTTGCATAAATTCTGCATTTTGACATTTTTTCGGGGGTGGGGGGAAGCACCATTTTTTAAAGAAAAGTATTTTGAGGGGATTTCCCCCTTTCCCCCTCCATATGTACGCCAAATGTGCATAAATTATATATCGTCTGAATCTGTGATTCATTCTGCGTACAACGGTATATCTTTCATATCTCTAGGGCATTTAGTTTCTGAGCTATAGTCATTTCAAGGTACTGCTGCATTTTGAAGCTTGAATCAGTGGCATCCCGACCATTCCTTTTGGGGGTACAACTCACGTTACATTGGTCATACGACAATGATGCAAATATTTTTCTGTTTCTTACATGCCAGCGATAATTTCTATGTGCATTTTGAACTTTTCATATACTTTTTTCGGGGAGGGGGCTAAACCCCATTTTTAAAAAAAAGTATTTTTAGGGGATTTCCCCCCTTTCCCCCTCCATATATATGAAAAAAAAAAGTGCATAAATTATATATCGTCTGAATCTGTGATTCATTCTGCATACAACGGTATATCCTTCATATCTCTAGGGCATTTAGTTTCTGAGCTATAGTCATTTCAAGGTACCGCTGCATTTTGAAGTTTGAATCAGTGGAATGCCGACCATTCCTTTTGGGGGTACAACTCAAGTTACATTGGTCATATGATAATAATGCAAATATTTTTGTGTTCCTTACATGTCAGCGATCATTTCCATGTGCATGTTGACACTGTCATGTACTTTTTTCTTGGGGGGAGGGTGATAGTAAAAAATCCCATTTATGATTTGTATGGAAATACATATTTTCTTCCATGCCAACCTGTTGAGGATTGTTTTTTGTAGTCTGAACTACAGATGGCCACAAAATCCGGATAATGGATATCCAGATTTCAAATTATCCAATATCCATTACAAATACAACTTCAGATATCCAGATAGAACAGATTTGATTGCAAATTTGTAGAAAATCGGTCCAGTGAAATACAAAAATGACGAACAAAAGAATCTGTTGATAGCCCGTAAGACGGATACATGATAAAACTCTCCTGATAATGCACATTCACATATCCAGATAATTTGGATAATCCAAATATCAGATACCCAGATAGTTCAGATAACCATATAATCCAGACAACTCTGACATCCAGATAATTAAGATAATATGTATGTTTGGATATCCGGATATTTCAAATCCAGATACAACATTATCAGATATCCGAATAAAATTTTATCCAGATTTGGCCATACCTAATCCAAACATTCTGCTTATGTGAGAAACTGCATGTAATCACTTTGTATCCCGTGATCATGGTACTCAGTGGAGCTATATCCCTCCATAAAGAAGGAAACAAGAGGTAACATTCAAGGAATTGAAGATTTTCAATTTGACAACTCTGCCATACCAAAATAAGAAGAAACCACTGAAGTCGATGAACACCAATGAAGAGAGAAAAAAAATTAAATGTGCAACTGAGATGGGGAGAGAGAGTTGCATATGCATGCAATGCACCATTAGGAATGTAAACTTACTGAAGAGTTTCACTTCAAACATACTGTATTGGCCATGCCAAAAAAAGTAAAAATGGATGAAAACTGAATAAAACACTAGAACATAAACATTAAAGCATAGATCTTACCTGAACTGCTGGGTATGTTTTCCTAACTCGATCAGAATTCTCTCCGACCAGTGACCCATGGGTTCCCATCATTTCCGACTTATATCTGAACCTAAATTTACTTTGTGGCTGCTCAACTATGCTTAGGTAAGGTGCTCCAGATGGTGGTGGTGGTTGGGTTACTATATATTTCCCTGTACAGAGATAGCATGTACTGTACACGTATACATTTCATTTTATTTTAGTAGAACACATTTACATATGAAGAACATCATTCTTAGAAAAGAATAGAAAAATACATACATGCATCATTTCTACTATGTTAATAGTTGTGCTATCTCTCTATGAGTTCTGTCTGTCTCTAATATGGTGCCAAACTGTTGTCTTTATTAATACCAATAACCAGTAGCGCAACAGCCTGTGAGGGCCAGGGCCTACCTACCGACTGCAAGACTCACTCTCACCTGTCGAGATGGGAAATCATCCAACCAGTTAAGGTGTGATGTGTGGTCAGCACCACAAACCCCCAATTTTTGTTGTTATGTTTCCGTGGCTAGGTAACGCTACTCATTCGTAGCTACCCAATTTCCTCACGGTGATGGGTGTCCATCGGTCCCATACACAAATTGAAATCTGAGGAGAAAAGTTGTTACACTTCCCACCCTGAGAAACAAACCTGTAGGCCGAGCCAAAGCATGATGCCTTAAGACTGCATAGCCATGGCGTGGGACGGTCTTAATATTTTTAACAAATTATTTACATGAATAGGGTAAAATTTGATCAATATTGGCAGATGATAATTTGAGAAAATTTCTAAACTGAGTTTTACCATTCACACAAAATCTGTTATTGAAACTTTGAAAGAGCAAGAAAGAGTAGAGAGAAAGGAGAGTGAGAGATTGAAAGGCCATAATAGTTCACTATCACATTATTAAGAATAAATTACAAATAGTATTACAAAAAATACTAAAGAACAGTATAATAGAAAGTATTTACTGAAAGTAATGAGCCAAGCAATATTACTCAAAGTCAGAAGCCACTATTTTTATTCTACCTGTGGTAATACATTATTTGGACCTTGTTGTTACATTTCCACATAACATCCAGATTGTTCAACACATTTGCATCACTGTAACGGCAGCTAGAAAATGCCACTCTTGTAGAAGTCTGTTTCGGCAAGATTTAACTACCGGCGTACCTCATCATCGTTGTTAAACTTAGTACTGTTCTTAAAGGGAGCAAACAAGTGAAAGTCGGACAGGGCTAGGTCTAGGCTGTAGGAAAGGAGTGGCATTAGTTCCCAGCCAATCTTTTCAATTTCCTCTACTGTGCACCCAGCTGTATGGGAACAGGCATTGTCATGTTGCAAAATGACATTGTGCTTGTGATAACCAAGAGTCTTAATGATGTCCTCCCGTGTAGCACTGTGTTTAATGTTCACATAATGTGCAAGTTCTCGTACAGTTATCCTCCTGTCACTTTGGATAAGCTTGACAATCCAGTCTGTGTTGTTGCACGTGGAAAATGTTTTCAGTCTGCCACTACAAGGCTTATCAAGAATGTCGGCCTTACCATCTCTAAAATGTTCACCTTTTCACTGTACTGTAACCCATGCAAGCATCTCCATAGGAGTTCTGTAAACACTGATGAATTTCTGCAGGTCCAGCATTTTCACTAACAAAAAGTTATATGACAGCACGTTGACACGTTGACAAAACTAACTGTCTGTGGACGCCATTTTTCTCCTGCCGACAGCACTGACAGCGAAAGTGCACATGGGTCAGAACGTGGTTCATGCAATGGCTGTACCTGCCACAATTGTAGTTTCAACTGAAATGGTCAAGGTCTGAGAGTAATCGTACAAGGCTCACAACTTTCAGTACATGCCTTGTATTTGTTTGGAAACTGTCAAAAAATATTAAACATTATTATAAAACTACTATGTGAATGAATTGTAGTCTGACTATATAGTAACTGAAAAAAGACAGAAAAATTAGGATGCTTTGTAATTATACTGGTATTTACCAGAACATAGTAACTAATTAAAGTGATATATTAACCATGCATCACTTGCAACTATCATAACAATATAACAATAAAAAGATTCAAATTACAAATAAAAAATAAAAATAAAATTGACCATTTGTATAATTTCATCACAAATACTTCACAGGCTATATTGAAAAGTTCAACATGGTCATTTCAACTGAACATACGAAAGTAACAAATGTACCTATGTAGTAATCATTATGCATTTCTTCATGCAACAATTACAAGATCACAAACCAGAAAATACATACCTTTTTCCAATACACGAACTGTAAGAATTAATGAAAGTAACACTGAGAGTAGCATCTTAAATAATATATATATTTTTAAATTATTCAATTAAGCGTAATAAACACAAATTTATCAGCACATGGAACAACTTCTAGGATTCAATTAATACTGTTCACTTGCAAAAGAAATATAATATTGAAGTACTATATTTGCCAGTGTATAAGATGCACCTTTTCCTTTAAAAAAAGGTCTGAAAAACAGGATGTGCCTTATACGCAGATACTCAGCTTCTGACTACTTTCATTTCTGGAAATTTTCTGTGTTCCAAGTTAGATGATTCCTTTGTGGTGTATGATGAAGAAGATTAGGTTAGTTACCTGTTGAAAGTGTGCTTACATATTACTTTATATTTGAAATACTGTAAAGTAATTATAAATTCAGTGAATGACTTTTCTTTAAAAATATGTACGAAAAAAAATGTAAAAGCTGTTGCATCTTATATGTCGACGCATCTTTTACACTGGTGCATCTTATATGCCAGTAAATATAAAATATATACAAGAGGCATTCAATATATAACCAGAATTTTGCAATAAAATCTCCTGTAATAGGTCCACAATCATGAAACTTCATATGCTTGTTCTAGGAAGTATCCTTGTATTAACCGCAGAAGTTCCGTAGTGCATGATCAAAATCCCTGCGTTATCTGAGGAAGCCCCGTAGATTGGCATCATAGAGCACGTCACAGAATGTACAAAAGCGGAGATGAGATCAGTGATATATTTTCTGCATTTTGAGGGTGTAAACCCTGCTGAAATTCATCGATGAATGACTATATTTTACGGTGATAAGTATTTGGCTAAATGCCAAGTGTACAAGTTGGGTGAATAAGTTCACAAGCGGTGTCACAAGTGTGGAAGACAAAACACGTGTTGGTCAATTGGCCACGGTTACGATTGAAGGCGCGCAGAATGCTGTTGAAGCAGTTATTCGTGAAGATCGCCGCATCACCGTAGCTGAGATAGCAAGAGCAATGGAGATTAGTGTTGGGTCAGTACACAAGATCATCCACGACAGGCTGGGATTCAGAAAAGTCTCCACAAGATGTCGGACGTCGTCTGATGCGAGATTTTGAAAACAGACGTTTGGATGACTGTCAACACCTTCTGGCATGATATAGAGCAGAAGGGGACGACTTCATTGGTCCGATAGTTACTGGGGATGAGTCTTGGATCCATTTCTTTCGCCCTGAAAACAAGAGAGCCAGCATGGAATACTGCCATCCATCCTCTCCTAGGCCCAAGAAAGCAAGATTGCAGCTGTCTGCTGGAAAAGTTAAGTTCACTGTTTTTCGGGACAGGCATGGTGTCATTCTTGAGGATTACCTTACCAAAGGCACGACAGTGAATCATATAGTGCTTTACAGAGGGATTGTTTGAAGCCAGCAATAAGACGAAACGTCCTGGACTTGTCTCGAAAGGAATTTGATTGCAACACAACAAAGCCTGTCCACATGCTGCTACTGCGACTGTTCAAACCATTGAGGACTTACGTATGGAAGTTATAGGACATCCCCCTTATTCACCGGACTTGGCACCCAACAATTATTGGCTCTTTGGACCTCTCAAGGAGGCTCTTTTTGGGAAACACTTTGCATCTGATCAAGAAGTTCAAAGGGCGACACATTCCTGGTTGACTGGTCAACCAAGAGAACTTTTTACAAAGACATTAAATCGCTGGTGGCCTGTTGGCATAAGTGTATCAACAGAGAAAGGGGGCTACTTCGAAAAATAACATGAATGTAGCAACTGTGTTCAACGGTGAGTGACGATATTACAAAATTCTGGTTTTATATTGAATGCACCTTGTATATATACACACTAGCGGCAGAAAGTTAGACTCACCTGTAAAAATTTGTAATTCACTGAAAGTAAAGTTTAAAATGTGACAACAGGTGACACTACTGTGCTGGAATTTCACTATTGATATTTATAGAATGTTTTTAAAGCTGTTTTGATATGTCTTGGAAATTGTAATCTATTTATCGAATGATGTTTATGTAATATCAGTGTGCAGTCCTCTACTATAAACTTTTTCCTATGTTATCGGTATGCTGTTAACAAGTTCTCACTGTCTTTTAATACATTTCGCTATGATAATCTTCAACGTTGCAATGATATTACTGCTTGTGAGTTACTGACCAGTTATTGTGCGGTGAATGGTACTTATACCAGAAGTGATTGTGTGTAATTTTAACCTACAATACCTGCTATTGTCGTGCTATTTGTATTTGAACCTTGTGAAGTATTAGTGCAAAATTGGACGTAAAGGCGGGAACAATTTCGCATTTACCAGCAACTATGGGGAAAAAGGCTAATATAAGGCAAGGCATGTGCATATAAATTGGATGGTCAAACCAACAAATAGCAAAACAATTTAACATTTCCGAATGCAGTGTCCGTAGAGAAGTTATACGAAGAGAGGAAACTGGCACTCATGACGATCGGCCACTCTGTGGGCGTCGAAGGAAGACGTCTATCGTCAAGGACAACCACATTGTCATCCTCAGTAAGCATGACAGAAGGCGTTTGGCAGTGGACATATGCGCAGAAATAAATAACACAAGAGAGAGCAACCAGTGTCTGTTACAACAGTGAAAAATCGTTTGCGTTGATCGAGGAGCAGTTCGTAAACCATTGTTGAAAGCTGTACACAAGCGTAAAAGGCTGGAGTGGGCCAAAGATCATGCTAACTGGACCATCGAACAATGGAAACAAGTACTTTGGACAGATGAATCAAAATATGAAAAATTTGGTTCTAACAGCCACCAATACATTCGTCTCCCCCTTGGAGAAAGAGTTTTGGAAACTTCTATTATTACGACAGTAAAGCATGGAGGAGGAAGTGTCATGGTATGGTTGATGATTTAGTTAGAGTGCAAGGAACACTGGAACAGAATCAGTATCATCCGGGACAAGATTAATTGGTCGAGGATTTGTTGTACAACAGGATAATGATCCTAAACACACATCCAAATTGTGTAAGCAATATGTCGCAGGAAAGGAAGCCGAAGGAGCATTGCAGTCAATGATTTGACCTTCCCAATCACCTGATTTTGTCACTAATTGAGCTATTGTGGGAGGAACTTGACAGGAAGGCAAAAGCAAGGACCCCAAGCTCTGTGGAGGAGCTGTGGCAGTGTCTACTGGAAGCCTTGGAAGGTATGAAAACAGAGACATTAGAAAAACTCACAGCAAGAATGCCACACATATGTAAAGCTGTCATCAAATCAAGGAGAGGACACATTGACGAACAGGCAGTGTGATGAAAATGCATTTTGATGCCTTTTTTTAACATTTTTAACTTTTTGTGAAAAACTGGCATCTTCTATACAGTGTTATATGTAGATTGGTGTGTAACATACTCATACAAGTTCAAATATATGCACTATAATGGTTGGTTTCAACTAACAGCATTATATTTTCATTTAAACAATAAATTTCATAGGTGAGTATAAACTTTCTGCCGCTAGTGTATATATTTTTTGTTATTTTACATTGCTTTTCTACCTTCACTGATTAATTTAGTATATTTTACTTTGCTTTTCTGTCACTTTTGGGTAATTGCGAAGATGAGAATGATTGATAATAAGGATAATAAGATGAAATTAATAAACGGACAAACAAAGAACACACATGCCAGGCTGAGATTCAAACCTGGGACCTCTGGCGTAGTAGCATGCTGTGCTAACCACTGCACCACAGAGGCTGGCAGTTTTCTACCCCTTGGGTCAATTGTGATGATGAGGATGAATGATGAAATTGTGACAGGACAACCACAATGATACATCCATGCCTGACCAGGGTTCAAACCTTGGACATCTGCATTCACGATAAAATATGTTGTTCTTTCAGTCCACTAATTCACCCATCCTCTCTTTTTCATATTAAATGAAGTATGAGAAACAGTTAGTTATCTTGTGTCCATAGCGACAGAATCTCTCATGTTCGGTGGAATGATCTGTTTCCATGGAACCCCGAGTGAGATCTACACAGGTCAACATCTGTCTACTGATAGCATAAATCAAAATTATTTGATAAGGTAAAAACAGAACTTCCTTATGCAATGAGAACATCAATATTGGCTCTCTAAGTGATATGGTCAAACCAACTTATGCTGAACTGAAAAGTAAATTACTATTTTCTTTTGACGAGTAAAATTGAAACAATAATAATAATAATAATAATAATTCCAAACTCAACAACCGAAGATTTAGAAGAAAAAGTTACGTTGATTAAAGTTTTTTTCATAAAAATTTGGATAAAAAAAATGGGTACAATGTGTAAAATAAAGAGGAAAGCATTGCACCAATTTTATCCAGAATGCATAATGTACAAGGCTGTAAAATGAACATTCCACCATATTCATTCATCATCCAACACGAATATTCCTCTAATTTCAAATACAGGGTGTACCAGAAGTGATAGCACAAACTGAAACAGTGAAAAGTACACAACCGTAGAAGCAATAAAGTCTCAGTAAACATGGGGTCGCAAATGAACCGTTTGTGAGATAATTGCGGCTGTATGGTTACAATCTGCCACTGACTTCATTGTTTCTACACATCTTATGCTTTTCACGTGTTAGGTGCCATAGTCTAGTTTGTAACAAATTACAGAATTAAAAGGTTCACCTTGCTAGACATTACTGTTGCTTTTATTAACAAGGACTATTGTACTGTACAGAAACATCAGAGTGAGCAAAGAGACAAGCATATCATGTGTACAATCAAATACGTATAATGTATACTATGGGTCATTCCATGTCAAATCATCCAGAATTTTGTGAAAATGTCACCCACCATCTCCGATTTTGATGAAATTGAGTATACTTATAGAACTTTTCATGCTGATTACAAAAATGACAACTTTTTTGAGATTGGTCAAGGGGTTCAGAAATTACGCTATTTTAAAAATCTCTGTGTACGCCACATGCGGCTCCACTTTGAATGACACGCATTAGGTTATAAATTATAGTATCTTCTCTCAGGTTTGCCGTAGAAACTTCAAGTTTGATTTCTTTTGCTCAGGATAGTGTACGCTTTCATTTAAATAAGGTTTCTGATCAGTGTATCAATAATCATGTATTTTATGTATAGTTTCATGTATTCATGTATTCTAACTTCAAGAGCGAATTTCGTGCAATGCACCCCTTCAATTTCACTAATTGTGAATTGGGTACTAATGCTTGATGGAAAAATTGGGATGGGCGGTTCAGAGACAGGGTGATAAAAAAATAATTTGCATTAAAAGTTAATCTTATTAAAAATGCTTATGTATTAGCACAAAGTCTTAAGTACAATATGTTTTGAGGTATAATATTCAAAATTTCTGTTCACTATGTGTGAAGGTAAGCATAGGCGTAACCTGGTGGGGGCAAAGGGAATCATTTTCCCTATCCAAAATTTATAGATTAATTAAAACCTACAAGTTAATATATTTTGTGAACCTCCTGGCACTTGAGGAACAAACAAAAAAAAGAGTAATTATTGTGATTTTTCAAATGTATTTAGCAAATAATCTTTGACACTATTTTTATGGGACTGAAAACTTTGATTCTCTCAACCAAAGATAGTTCCCAAGTTCCCAAGTTACGCCCATGAAGATAGTACTGAAAAATACTTACTCGATTGTATTCTATGCATTGCCAAAATTTCATGCACTATAAATTGTGACGTTCACATTTTCTGTTCCCAACTGTAAAAAAAATATATCTGTACATTCTCTGGATGCTACGTAAAAAAAAATTCTTGGAATTGCTGGCCTGTCAAGGAAGCTATGCTTTGTTGCATGCTAACTTCATCCACGCTTTATGTCAATTCATATCTACTTGTATGTGAAAACTTCAGTGTTTTAGGTGGACTGTCGAGCTAGAAAACAGTCATCGTTGAAGGAGTGGATCTTTGGATTTTGTTGAACTTGGAATGGAAGGAGAAATAAATAGGTGCAAGTGGAATCAATGACACCATATTCAAAATACCTTGGTCAGCATTCAAATGATTTCTTAATTAAAATCGTTCAAACAAAGTTGGTTCTGTGTTTCATCATTTATTTGCAGTAGTGATGTAGGTATATGAAGACATACGGATTATGTACTAGAAACACAATTTGTAATTTTTAAACAAATCAATGATCATTAACTGTAAGTTTCTTTCACAGTAACTGTAAAGTAACTCAGTTACTTTCAAAGTACCAGTAATTGTAACAGAGTTACTTTTTAAATGAGTAACTGAAACTTGGTTACTTGTAAAAAGTAACTTACCGAACACTGTAAATAACCTGTAGCCTAAGTTCAAAACAGTGCATACTTAATCTTTCTCAGGAAGACTTCCTGGCGCTGTTGTATAGTACTTTATTGCTGAACTTGTTACTTGATACTGTTGATGTCTATACAAGTCTTCTAAGTGTTCCAACCACCCAATCACAAGGAGATTTTCTCTGGTATGTGGCAAGAAAAGCTCCATTTGGAAAAACTTCAATTAGCACAAATGTGTATTATTAATTCTTACTTCATATTACGTATCTCCGTGAAGAGTATAAAAAAAAATCCATTTTGAGATAAAATGCACAAAAAGAAGAATGTTCTTGAAGAAAATATGCTAAGCTTGGGAATGCTAATGACTATGATTATAATTTTTTTAAAAAAATTGAGGACAGTTGAAACTAACTTAGAGTGAAACTTCTATTTTACGTTGTTCAGGGGACCAAGCTGAAAGAACTTAGAATGCGAGAAAATGTAAAACCGAGGAAAATTTGCTATGTTGGGACCACCAATATTGAATATAAAATGCAGGGAAATGTAAAATCCAGGAACTTGAAATCGGGGTTCCACTGCAATTATTATTTGTAGGTTTGAATTAATGTATACATTTTGGATAGGGAAAATGATTCCCTTTGCCCCCACCAGGTTACGCCTATGCTTACCTTCACACATAGTGAACAGAAATTTTGAATATTATACCTCAAAACATATTGTACTTCAGACTTTGTGCTAAATACATAAGTGTTTTTAATAAGACTAACTTTTAATGCATATGATTTTTTTATCACCCTGTCTCTGAACCGCCCATCCCAATTTTTCCATCAAGCATTAGTACCCACTCTCAGCTACCTGTATATAAAATTTGGGTGAAATTGAAGGGGGGGCATTGCACGAAATTCGCTCTTGAAGTTAGTAATTTATTTTCTAAAAAATACATGAAACTATACATAAAATACATGATTATTGATACACTGATCAGAAACCTTATTTAAATGAAAGCGTACACTATCCTGAGCAAAAGAAATCAAACTTGAAGTTTCTACGGCAAACCTGAGAGAAGATACTATAATTTATAACCTAATGCGTGTCATTCAAAGTGGAGCCGCATGTGGCGTACACAGAGATTTTTAAAATAGCGTAATTTCTGAACCCCTTGACCAATCTCAAAAAAGTTGTCATTTTTGTAATTAGCATCAAAAGTTCTATAAGTATACCGAATTTTATCAAAATCGGAGATGGTGGGTGACATGGCCTGGATGATTTGACGTGGAATGACCCCTATACACTCTAATATATGGCCAACTCTACCACATTGTCACAATCTTAAAATTCGGCTAGCAACACTGAAAAATTTATAATGGCACATTTAATGATACACATGTGACATAAAACGCAAACATTAAAAAACATGATTTTATAAAATGATAATGGAAATTTCCATAAGCAAACTCGAAATACTCAAATATATATATATTTATAGAACCATAGCAATAAAACACCCTGTATGTGTAATATTCATAACTTTCTACTCTTCTACAGTTCATAACCAGTAGTCTTGTTTGCCAAATAAATTATGGCAATGTAACATTGAATACTGTGTTCAACAACCAGTACTTAAGGCGAGAAGTGACAGTTTTGCACCAGTTGTTGTATGAATTTCCCCCATGTTGCACGTGAAGTTTTTTAGGTTGATTATGAAATGAGATATGATCTGTAAAAAATATGATGAATATGTGTTTACAGAATCTTAAGTATTCCTTGTGGAGAATCAACTGCAACTTCAAGTTACCGCTAATCAAATGGGAGTTTTGACATTTCCAACTACGTGGGTCGTTCAATATATAAGTTTCCGTATGCTGTACAAAAAATTATTTTTAAGGGCTCTGGCTATTGAGCACTATTGACTTTAACACCGGAAAAAGAGGGAAAAAGATGGGAATCACTCGGCGCTAAATCGGGGCTGTATGGAGGGTGGGGCAGCCGTTCCCACCCCAATTCTTCAATTTTGTGTTGTGTTTACACTGCTGAGTGTAGGTGAGCGTTATCGTTAAGAAGAATGACACCAGCTGACAGGAGACCTGGTCGCTTATGTCGAATTGCATTTTTCAGTTTATCCAATATTTGACAATAACTGTCAGCATTAATTGTTCTTCCTCGAACGCCCTTAGCGCCCTTAACTCCAGCTTTCCAACACGCATGCACCATCCATGCTTCTGAACTCCTTATGACGAGAGCCTGCGTTTTCCGAACAAGCATTTACTTTTCGCCCTTGAGCGCATGCACCTTCACGTGTGATAATGAATCGATTGTTGTTCCTTGTAGACAAAGGATGTGCTCATTTTTAATGGCATTGCTTTATACAATATTTTATAACACAGGGAAACTTATATATTGAACATCCCTAGTAGCAAGAAATTGTTCAACATATCCTTTATCCGTTCATGTACTTTTCTACATCACTGGCTCTTTTATATTCCAGAGAGTACAAATAAAATAATACTCCCATAAGCATAATGTATTTGTCATGCTCACAACTCTTCTTCCCAGCAGTGTTGCCAATCCTGTTCAACATAAAAGAGCTAATTTTTCACCTTGAATGGAGTTAAAACTGACTTTCAAGGAGCTACGAGATTTTCGAAGGCTCTATAAAGTGCCTCCTAGGGCAATGTTAGGTGTTGGAGGGGAAGGTGCTGCTTTTACCATTAATTTTAAATTGATGACAATTTCTTCTTAAGCCAGTCTCACATGGCAGTTAGGTACATCTTCACTTTGTGATCGACTTCTAGCTACCTTACTTAACAATCCTGTGAGAGCTTTCTCTTATTCAGTTCTCGACAGAATTAGAAACCATCTTTAAATTCATCGTTAATACCATAGAACTACCAATCAGAACTGAGGTGCACACTGGCCAGCTGAGGTAGGAAGTAGAAGAAGAAGAAAGGCAATAGATGTTAAGACTGTTTATTCAAAGCAGCTTAAAGATGAAAAACATTTGACCAATACAGAAATATAAATGATTAAGGGGAACAGTTTATTTGTTGAGTGAAGAGTCTACAAATTATTATTGTTTTAAATAAATAGTTTGTATGTCTAAATTCCCTACTGTGACACTGTTATTTTACTTTTACAACTGACACGAATAGTACTTTGAAGTAAACACTGAAGGGTTACAGATGTATGTATGTGTTCTCTGGTATGTTGGCTGTAACAAATAGAGACTGTCCTATGAGTAGCACCGCAGTAAATAAATCTGCTAGTGTTGTAATGCTATATAAATTACGAATTGTAATTAGTTCTTCATGGACTTCGAAGTAAATTTCACAATAAGTATTTTAGGAGCAAAGAAGAGTCAATGAAATATAAATATAATATAGTAACTTAATGTAAAACACAATTTTTGCACCTTCAATGTTGTGAAGTTTATGTAATTTATTTAGCCATTTCATATTGAGGAAAATAAATGAAAACTGTATGAGAAGGGTTTCATTAGAAGATGCAACTTCTATTGTAATATACAGGTAATGGGTGTGTCTGTAAAGTGGTATATCAACTTCAAATAACATATGTTATATACTCACATTCACTGCCACTGGTTACATGTGCTACATTTTTTTTCAACAGTGCCAATGTTATTTTCTTATACTTTTAAGAGAAAACATCATTTTCCCTTATCCTCAGTAGTTATTAGCATCTAAACTTGTGACGTGGTATACCGTGTTTGTGCAGTCGCCAGCCACTTTTAAAGATGTTATTTTAAGGATCGTGTGAGACCCCTTTTGCTCCCTTCGCAAACTGAAGACGTAAATTATCTTATGGTAGTTTCCAGTCGGACTTGAGTCAGGAAGTGAAGACATACGTAACTACTGTGTAAGACTGGCTTTAGTTTCCAGTGCGTAGATCTGGTGGCATCACCCATCTCAATAATTCACCGATGAAATCGAGGAAGAAGAAAGAAAAAAGATTTCCGGATGATAATAATTAACATGTAATTTTCACATCAGCCACAGCACTATAAAAAAGCAGCTGGAAAGGTAAAAGGGGTTGGGGTGATGCAGCCAGTATAACAATATCACATGCAAAATGTACGAGTATATTTATGGGAAAACTTGGTCTACATGAGCCAGACTAAGTGATGGCACTATGGTGGGGCAGGGAAGCGGGCACCCCAGTTCACAGCCAAACGAGTGCACACAAGAGCCAGATCTATCTCCAAAAGGCCTAACTTGGCAACATTGCTCTGAGCTGCTGCTGAGGGGAGAACCTTGCAGAAACCCTCCCTCATGCCCTTAAAACAGCAAGCAATCTGCACACATCAAAATCGATAGAATCATTTTAAAAACTCCAACAATACAAAATCAAAATCGTTAACAAATAATAGTTTTGTACAATGCAATGAGCATCGGAACACACATAATGCTTTCTTTCTTTGTACTAAAATTACCCCGATCCACTACATATGTTGCATGAGAGTTGCATAATAGGCTAGAACACAACTTACCAAAATCTTGAGGTATTACTATCAAATGAGTTGTTGCTTTGGGTTCAGTGATCTGAAGAGACGACGTGGATCCTTGAGAGGATGTGGACCCAGGAGACTCAACAGAAGTCACAGAATAAGGACTTGGTACTGAATTCATTTTGCCTACAAGGTAAATAGATAAATAAAATTACACCCTTTCAGGCATTTTCTTTTTAATTCCTACCAAGATATGTTTTAGCCAAATGCTTGAAAAATAATTAGTACATTCTGAAGATTGTGGCATGCCTCAGTGTTTGATCGCTTAAACACCTCCCCCCTTTTTTTTGTCCACTTTAAAAAAAATTAAATAAATTCAAAGATAATAAAATATAGTAGCAAGTACTAAAAATAAACTCCCTCCCTGCTTACAAATTTACATTGTTCACATTTAAATTCATTGTGCAAATTTAGTTATAAGGGGTTATTTAGTAAATGTGTGTGTTCAAAAAGTAAATGTATGTGTTCAAAACGTAAATTTAACATGCTAATTATAAAGTCCATGAAAGAATTTTAAAAATATAGCCAACAGAGGTGTAGTCATGGCAGCAGCGGTCGAGGCAGATAAGCATTTTGCATGCTTCAGTTTCCCTGCCGCCAGTCGATTTTCTGTGTATTGAAGCAACTTCACAGGGGAATATTTTTCAGAAAATCACATATGGAGAGAATGTGTAGAGATGGATTTTGATTGCACCCACATACCTAGGGGAGAAAACTTCTGTCTGAGGGACAAAGCCAATACAAAACTGATCATAATGCTAGAAGTTTACATAAAAACATAATGATTAGCAACTGGCATTCAAAAGTTCAGCCTTGCACAGTGACTGCAAAATTGTGATTTGTGCAAGGAAATTATTATACATATTTTCAGGTTTCATATGTCCCTGATTAGTATCTAACATAAAACGGGCTGAAATATTTGTTATTTCAGACTAGGTGAATTTTCAACATGAATTTATGGTTTAATGATTTTTCGTACGTTTTATAGGAGTAAAAGATGAAAGCTTGATGAAACCAATTATCACAGTTACAAGCTTCACTACGTATTATTTACAGTAACATATGATATAGGGAAAACACATTCCTTCAAATTTACAGGAGAAACTACTTACGGAACTGAGTCTGTATACTTTTGAAACCTCGTGGAAGTGTTTTCTCCCTTTGTCCAACTTATTTGGCAAGTAAATCATGTATTTTTCGACATTAATGTCTCTCTGATGCACAAAAGCTTTTGCCTCCATTTCGTTTGATCCAAACTAGTCATTGTTTTGCCAGAACATGACAATTTTAACTATGTTTGCCTAACCTTGCATGCATGGTGCGTGGGGCTATTTATGAATGGCTTGTGGGGCTATCCGTGCATGGTTCGTGGGGCTATCCGTGAATGGTGTGTGGGGCTACACGTGCATGGTTCGTGGGGCTATTTATGAATGGGGTACTAATCTGAAATTCAGATTACTTCATTTTTACAGAAGAAACTACTTACGGTAATAAGTTCCTGTAGCATTGTCTAACATCTGGCAGGTGTTATGTGTAATGTAAGGGATTTCTTCAAATATAAAAGTGTGGGACTCATTTGGGGGCAGGTGACACCGGCCAATTTCTAACATGCCTTTAACAGGGACTCTATAGATAAAGCCGGGGAGCCGGAGCGAAGGCAGGGCTGCGTTAGCGGCGGTAGGTCAATTACCCCAGGGGCGGAGCCCGGAATCGGTGGGAAATTTGGACTCAAAAATTTCAAACAAAAATGATTTTTTAGTTTAAATTTCCCACAGATTCTGGGACAAAAAACGTGAATACACCTTAAAGAATGTTCCATGAAGCAGTTAGGTAAGTACAAATGTCAAAAATTGACAACACGAAGAAGTTATAGGTGTCCAGGGGATATCAGATTTTTGCCATGAATGGTTTGTGTATTTATGATTGGTTTGTGGGGCTATCCATGCATGGTTCGTGGGGCTGTTAGAATGGTTTGTGGGGCTATCCGTGAATGGTCTGTGGGGCTACACGTGCATGGTTCGTGGGGTTTTCGAACCCAGAAAAAAATACAAAATGAGTAACACGAAAATAGTAATTTTTCATTGAAGAAGGTTGCAACACTGGAAAGCCACTGATCATCCACAATGCTAGTCAAGATTTCGGTACTACTTTACTATACCGGAGACACCTATCAATGATTTATTTCGCAATTCTTTACATTGCTAACATACTATTTTGCATTGCGGAACATTTCTTTAGGTGAAATAATGAATTTCTAACGAAAATAATGCCTATTTCTTACATTAACGAGTACTTACTGTTGTTCGTTATTTCCCACAAACCATCCACGGGTAGCCCCAAAAACCATTGACGTTAGCCCAAAAATTCATGATAGCCCCACAAACCATCACGGGGACGAGGTATACCTACTAGGTTAGGTTAGGCCTGTTAGGTTAGGTTCCATTAGCACTCCTCTCGTTCAATTTAGCATATACGGACATCGGCTTGTAGCAGCAGCAATAGCGCGTTGGAAATAGATTTTCGTAGAAAACCACATGCATTCGCATTAAAATGGATCAAAACTACATTCCCGAACATCAACAACGCTACAGAAAATGATTTGCGTAAGTACTTTCTCCTGTAAATTTGAAGAAATCCGTCTCTTGTATCGTAAAGTGTTACCAAGATTTCTCCGCCATATTGTGTGCGAGAGGAATGAACAATAATTACTCGATATGTGGAAAATTGAAGCTATTTTCGTGAAAAAAGCGAAATCCCACCTTAAACAATGTATTGCAATGCATAACAGGTAAGTACGAATGTAAAAAATGACTAAATGAACGAGTGAAATGTGTTTTCCCTATACCATACTGTTACCTTATTTAAAAAAGAGACATTACCATTGTCTCAGTAAATTATATTTAAAGTTTGAAGGGGGTGTTGGGGTTGACAGCCGATAGTATGTGACCAGGTGTTGGAAACATTTAGGGACATTATTTAAATGTGAATGCCAAAAGCCTTAAATCTAACCCACCTAACCTACCAATGAAAGCATTTATAGATGTTTTTAGCAATGGTAACAATCCTAAACCTGACATTAAAGGAATGGCTGCCCGCAAATAATCATAACAGTGGTATGTGGAATGGAAAATCATTTTAAACAAAACACACTATAAGTAATCATTAAGTCTCTGAAGTATGTGCTAACAGACATGCGTAGAAATCGAACCATGTAAATAAAATGCGTGTCTCGTGATTTTCTCTGAATTAAGTAATCGGAACTTGGGCCTTTCGAAATTGCTGCTGAAAGAAGTTGTAGCCGAGTGCAATCCATGTTTATGGACGAGGAAGCAAAAAAAAAAAAAAATATTGTACCATTAGTACTATTTGTTTTAACTTGAGCCATGTGTACTAGCCTAAGAACGTATAAAAAAATTAAATTGCTGAATTAAAAAAGTAATTCGATATGGACAGAACACCTGAATTATTGATTATAAATCGAATGTGTTATCCATCTCGGAAATGTTACGAAAATCACTTTACAGGATTAAATAATAAACACACAATACCTGGAACTAGATCGAACATTTCCACAACAGTGAATTAATAGGCACCGATCACACTCCACAAAACTGTAAACAAACACACCACTGCGTCAGACACCTTATCACCACTTTGTTTTCTTTTTTACGTATTAATTTACGAGACACATAAGAAGAACCACCTTCTTGTTTACGAAAATAACATGAGTGGGTCAGCCAATACAGCCAACTTGTTAGGCATGTGTGTACTGTATCACTGAGGCGTATACTGTATTTGGCCGTCGCTGTAAAACGTATGAGTAATATTTCCTGGAAATCTCCAGCTATTTGTGTCGCTTACCGATAATATAAGTATTCTTCCCTTTCAGGGCTTTTCCCCTGGGTTCTTCCCCGATAACTTCGTGTTACTGAGGATACCTATAGGCTGTCATTACTTTTGCAATGTTGCCGATATTCCGGCTTGGTTGAGGCTTGCGTAGGATAACGGGTTGGAGAAAGATGGAAATGTTTAGATGGGGGGATTCCCCAGAGCTCATGTAACAGCTCCACAAGTGGAACATTTTTCTCCTTCATGCCTTTTTCACTCACATATTTTAGTGTCCTTCTTGAAATACATTAAAAAAAACAACAGGTTCGACGATTAGCTAAGCAATGATTGTACATTTTTATTTCTTTACATCAGTGACGGTGCCTGAAAAACAATGATTGAGATGGAGCCGGGGGGATATTTTATAGGGGGACAGTAACATTAATAAAGTGGTGATAAGAGGACGACCGGGGGCGTTTGCCCACATTGCCCATGCTCAATGGTGCCCTCCCTGCTTTCCATTTCGGCCTCTGGCTTCGTAGCGTGTTGATTTTTCTCATAAACTTTTGTCATTTAGCGTCGCTTTTCCGCTATTTTTGGATAATTGCGACAATGAGAGTGAGTGATGGTATGATGAAAGGTTACTCACAAAGAACCCTGGATCCTTGGCGTTGTAGCGCTTATTGCTAACCACTCCACCACGGACGTCTCAGGTCGGCACGAACGAAACGGAATTGACAGGAGTATGGTGTCGATCACTCCATACACCTAAATGAAACACCCTTATCCACACTTTTACCTGCTGTTTATAACTTGCGTCATAGTGTACATAATATAATATATTTCATATATTAGAATGACTCCCCCGTGGCGCAGTGGTAGGTAGCGTCGTCACCTTGTAATCAAGGAGTCCCGAGTTCGATATCTGATGGAAGCACATAGTGGTTCGGAACTCGGATCCCTCATTAAACCGCAGAGTCCCGATTATCCTTACTGTGCATAAAGTGGATTTAAAACACCAAATCAATCAATCAATAAACTGAAGGTCCAGTCCCGATTAGCCTTACGTTGCATACAGTGGACTTAACACACCAAATCAACCAACAGAAACGGTGTTCCTGTTTGTGTAGGGGTTTATGCAGAAATTTCCATTTGGGGGTGTAAGTCTAAATTTAGAGGGCTGTAATGGTCGAGCCAGACTGACCATAAATTGGGTCTTTGTGAAAGATATGGTGGTAGGGGGTGTTTAGCCTCAAATCAGTATGTAGCTGGGAGCATCCCTAGGAGATGGGGGTTAAAGGCGGCCGGAGCGTGGTGCTGATGACATCACCTCCAAAATAACAGAGATCGAGAATGTGTGGAGCCCTACCCCCACATCCCCAAAATGTGCCTTCATGGCAGGATGTTATATACACGGGGAACTTTACCTTTCTAGGGGCTGGTGGTGAATAAATCACTGGATTCGTGAATATCAAGAACCTTTCCGTTCCGTCTCATCTGTTACAATATATTAGATATTTCACTACATTTTCCTTTTCAGTGTAAACTAAGTTCTTAATACTCTTTAATAGTGTGACTGGTGACTGGTAATTAGATGTATTCCCTGAAAGGGGTTAAAGTAGAGACAATTTGCAATAAATTTGACCATATGATACCCCGTCCGAAAATTAGTAGTTCTCGAGATAATCGAATTCCAATTGTTTTTTTTAAAAAATGACAATTTTCCACATAAAAAGATGAATGGAGAAAAAACTGCTCATTGTATGGAACTTGTTTCAGTGTTTTCTGATAGCTAACAAATAAGTGATTTGTAGAAAAAAAAGTTTCACCCAAATAACAATCACATGTAAGTAACGGGTGGGTCTAAACATACAAGTGATGATAAAAAATGCACTCTTAGTTTACTTGGCAACGTATTAATAACAAAAATGGTATGACACGAAGCGTACAAATTACTTAAATTACTTCCTTGTGTCACCTGCTATCCAACAAGGTACAAATGTTGCTAACATTCACATTTGTGTACAAGAAATAATACTTTGTTCATCTTCATGTGAATGGAATCAATGAACAATACAATTAAAGAACATTATACTTCTTGCTCAAAGAGGGCACCTCCGTTACGAATGCAGGCACGCAGGTTTTTACGGACATTTGGTCTCTTAACTCGTGATGTGATGGTGCCCTTGATGTGTTGACCAGCTGTTAAGATCCTCTCCCTGAGCTCTTCTTGCGAGTTTACCTGTGTCTTGTCATGTGGCTCCAAATGTAAAAGTCGCAAGGCTTGAAATCGGGGGATCGAGCCGGCCATGGAATCGGGTCGCCTCGGCCAATCCATTTCTTTGGGTAATTTTCATCCAGCAACTGTCGCACGCCCAGGCAGAAGTATGGATGGGTGTCATCAACAATCATTTGATTGAGACATTTTTCCTGCCCCAAATCTTAAATGGCATCACTTATGAACATTTTTTGAGGAACTGGATGGCAATGTTGTTGGAGGATGTGCCTCTATCTACAAGACGTGACATGATTTATCAGCACGATGACTGCCCAGCTCGATCCCCCGATCGATTTGACGCCTTGCGACTTTTACATTTTGAGCCACATGACAAGACACAGGTAAACTCGCAAGAAGAGCTCAGGGAGAGGATCTTAACAGCTGGTCAACACATCAAGGACACCATCACATCACGAGTTAAGAGACCAAATGTCCGTAAAAACCTGCGTGCCTGCATTCGTAACGGAGGTGCCCACTTTGAGCAAGAAGTATAATGTTCTTTAATTGTATTGTTCATTGATTCCATTCACATGAAGATGAACAAAGTATTATTTCTTGTACACAAATGTGAATGTTAGCAACATTTGTACCTTGTTGAATAGCAGGTGACACAAGGAAGTAATTTAAGTAATTTGTACGCTTCGTGTCATACTATTTTTGTTATTAATACGTTGCCAAGTAAACTAAGAGTGCATTTTTTTATCATCACTTGTAAGTTTAGACCCACCCGTTACTTACATGTGATTGTTATTTGGGAAAAACTTAATTTTAAAACGACCCACTTATTTGTTAGTTATCAGAAAACGCTGAAATAAGTTCCATACAATGAGCAGTTTTTTCTCCATTCATCGTTTTATGTGGAAAATTGTCATTTTTTAAAAAAATAATTGAAATTCGATTATCTCGAAAACTACTAATTTTCGGACGGGGTATCATATGGTCAAATTTATTGCAAATTGTCTCTACTTTAACCCCTTTCAGGGAATACATCTAATTACCAGTCACCCTGTATATATGTATATGTATATACAGGGTGATTCTAAAAGTATAGTACAAACGAAAATCACAGATACCTCCCATGAAATAGAGACGAAAGTTCCCCTTCCACTTTGACGAGAGATGCCTCCGTGAGGAGCTAGACAACGCCGAAAACGTGTGAAAATGAACTTCACACCTCTGTACAGCCAGTACCAGTGAAGATAGAAAGGCGGAACAAACGAAGTCAAAAGGAACAAACGAAGTCAAAAGGAACACCAAAGTCGCCCATCCGAAAAACACTAGGCGGCAGCTGCGCAACGCATGCGCATGGGGTTCCACAAAGGAAATAGGAGTGTCCCGCAAGACAAGTGAAGGGAAAGAGTAGCGATCGACAACGGTAGGGACAAAAGAAGCAATGAAGCATGAAGTAACAATTGCACAGCGGGAAACAAACACATGCAGCGCGTGGGGAGTTCTCAAACACAGTGGGGAGACACCGCAGCAAGAACAAAGCACGGTTCAACAAAAGAGAAAGAGGACCGGACGGGAAATGGTACCTGTCAAGGAGACAACAAATGCGGGACGAGGGATTCCCCGTAGCAGCACCGAGGGGATGTCACACAGAGGTCGTGCGCCAGCAGGACAAACACAGCAACTACGGGCACAGGAGGTTTATTGCCACACAAAGGTGCACTTACAGATAGGAATAGTACGTACTACGTAGTCGTACCCCGGACTGACGTTGTTACAAAAGTTGCTCAAATTGACGACCACCACGTTCAATGCAGGCATTGCAGCGTCGCAGGAAATTCTGGCGAACCCTATCAAAAATCCCTGGCATGGTACACACCTCGGCCGATGCTGCAAGTATCCGCGCTACCAATGTTTCTTTGTCAGGCACCGGGGTCTCGTAGATGAGTGTTTTCACATGGCCCCACAAAAAGAAATCCATTGGTGTGAGGTCAGGCGAACGGGCGGGCCAGGGGACGGGGCCCTCTCTGCCGATCCAGCGCTGTGGTTAGGTACGGTGCAAAAGGGTTCGCACTGTGCCATCAAAATGTGCAGGCGCTCCATCCAATTGAAACCACATACGATGTCGCACGTTGAGGGGTACATCTTCTAGCAGCTCTGGAAGGACTGATGCAAGAAATGTGCGATAGAGGCGGCCATTTAAACGTGGTGGCAGCAGGTATGGACCGATAATCTGTTCATCGATGATACCTGCCCAGATATTCACTGCAAACTGGGTCTGATGGTGCACCTCGACTGCTGCATGTGGATTTTCATAATCCCACACATGGCTGTTTCGGCAATTGAAGATGCCCTCACGGGTGAATGTTGCCTCGTCCGTGAAAAGCACATGGCGCAAAAAACGGGGATCGTCGGTACAAAACTGCAACAGTCGTTGACAGAATTCCATACGTCGTGGGTAATCCCCAGCCTGCAACGCGTGGACTCGCTGGGGATGATAGGGATACAGCAGATCATCATGAAGGACACGCCACACTGTCGACTGTGATACTCCCACTGCACGTGCAATGCTACGGGTGCTAGTGGACGGTGTGTCGTCCACGAGAGCAAGTACGTCCTCCTCGACCGCCGCGGTGCGCACATGTCTTGGGTGACCGACATGATGGCCTGCACGTAACACACCCGATTCACCAAGGGTACGGTGCACGTTCGAAAACAACCTGCTGTCGGGATGTCGCCTCTCCGGATACCGTCCGCGATAAAGGCGTGCAGCTGCTCGGCCATTGCCATTGCCATTGCTCGGCCAAGGCCGTAGACAAAATGCATGTCCCTCAGTTCTACAAATGTGTAGCGTTCCATGGTACGGTGAGGATAGTGCCAATTATGGAATACTGTACTGCAGTGCACAGGTGGCACACACACACACACACACTGGTCACAACGGCTTCGAAACAACGTACTCAATTGTCGTACGTCAAGCACACCACCACCGCACCGGTTCTTTCACTGACCCGCTCCCTGACGCTGCACTTCCAATCAGCCCACACGTCCGCATGGCGGTGTGGTACAATCAGCTGACGTTCCTGAGCCACCCGTGCCTGTGCTCTTCACTACTTGACCACTGCCGTCAGGTGGGGCCATGTACTCTGGGGCCTTGTCATCGTGGAACACATGTAGCGTCCTTCATTCTTGCCCCATTCACCCACAACACATACTTCGTCCGTCTTGCTCGAGCCGACGGGGAGCACTACGTACGATCGTGTGGTGTTTGTGTACACCAATGTGGGGTAACCCAGCAGTTGAACAGACGTGCATACCCCCACGTAGCTTCATTACACGATTGTCCCACGCAGTTTATCTGTCCAGCCTTGCTCGGCCCGGTCTCACACCCACGCGGCAGTGTGCGGCTGCGGTGGTGTGAGGCCACGCTTGGTTTCGGAGCGGAAGGCTGCGGCCGAGGAGGGACTCGAGTTGTTCGGCTGGGGTTGCGCTCGGAAGCAAGCAGCCGCGTCAGTTCTGGGAACGGTGGACCTGGTGATCGGGATGGAAACATTCCGACCTCGTCCATTAGTGTCGTCCACCGTACGGAGTGGTGGGGTCCGTACGACACTCCAGCAGCCTTTCGCCCGCTCCCACCCAGCGATGTGCCTCCGGCTTCATTTCTAAGAGGCTGATTGGGCCCCATCACGACGTTTGTTACAACGTCAGTACGGGGTACGTGGTCCTATCTGTATGTGCACCTTTCATTAGCAATAACCTCCTGTGCCCGTAGTTGCTGTGTTTGTCCTGCTGGCGCACGACCTCTGTGTGACATCCCCTCGGTGCTGCTACGGGGAATCCTTCGACCCGCATTTGTTGTCTCCTTGACAGGTACCATTCCCCGTCCGGTCCTCTTTCTCTTTTGTTGAACCGTGCTTTGTTCTTGCTGCGGTGTCTCCCCACTGTGTTTGGGAACTCCCCACGCGCTGCATGTGTTTGTTTCCCCCTGTGCAATTGTTACTTCATGCTTCATTGCTTCTTTTGTCAATACCGTTGTCGATCGCTACCCTTTCCCTTCACTTGTCTTGCGGGACACTCCTATTTCCTTTGTGGAACCCCATGCGCATGCGTTGCGCAGCTGCTGCCTAGTGTTTTTCGGATGGGCGACTTTGGTGTTCCTTTTGACTTCATTTGTTCCGCCTTTCTATCTTCACTGGTACTGGCTGTACAGAGGTGTGAAGTTCATTTTCACACGTTTTCGGCGTTGTCTAGCTCCTCACGGAGGCATCTCTCGTCAAAGTGGAAGGGGAACTTTCGTCTCTATTTCATGGGAGGTATCTGTCGTTTTCGTTTGTACTATACCTTTGGAATCACCCTGTATAGAGCTTTAGCACTCATAATAAGCTTCCCCTCTACATGGAGATGCATTGTTGGTGCGAGGGTGTCAGCAGGGTAAACTAGTGTCTAAGTTGCTTTCATACTTTTGTGCCTTGTGGTTATAGTTTTCACTTTTTTAATTGTTAATTGGGTTGTATTGCGTTGAGGATACGATTGTCATTCACAAGATCGTTTCACGAATTTGGGTTCTTTTATGGTAATTGTTTTTCTTTCGCACTTTCGTCTTTTATCCCTCATTAACCTAATGAAATCGTTCTTGCCGCTCGCTTTTTATATTTCTGATACTAAGCAGAGCAGATAGGCTATATTGTTGACATTTTGAAGATCGTAAAAAAAAAATTTGGAAATTTCTTGCACAAATTGATTTTTTAAATAAGTTAACACAAAATATCGAGGATATATACTGGTACATATATTTTTTTTAAAAAAATCTCTCAGTTGGGCAAGCTGACAACCATTCCCGATTTACGTCTGTCTTAAAAAGGGAAGAAGATTTCAAAAGACTCATGTCCAATGTACTTGATATTATTTTATGATTATATAAAGATTTTAATATTAATTGTAATACAGCTAGTCATTTCTCTAGTATTTATTCTCGTTGCTGTAGAGACAAAAGAAGAAAAGAAAGAAAGACATCACCATGTTAATGAAGGTAAAGCGTTGAGTTTCGTGAAAATTTCTATTTCGAGCCCTGGGTTGAACACCATCAATACTCTGGGTACGCCACTGTGAACCGTTGGTAAAAAGAACCAGGACAACGGGAGGATGAAAATAATTTGTAGGATGCACTCACTTTTGTTAGAGACCTAGTAAATGTCAAAAGCAAAAGTCAAATTTGAGGTTCAAGTTTGTCCAGTTGTCGCTCATGTTTTCTCGGTCTTGTTTTATACACTATGTTAAAATGTTGCAAGACGTAAGTTGCAACGGCGGAACAACAGCACGGGATTAATCACATCATGGAAACATACATCGGAAAAATCCCTTATCAAATGAAGGATGTCACCTCAATCGCGCGAGTATAAAGTGTATGTACGTATATAGGAGTTTGTCCAGATTTCGGGTAGTGTATGGATGCATTTAGCAGCGAATGACCATAATCTGAGCCTTTGTTAAAATTGGGGGGGGGGGTTGAGACGTGTGGATAAATAACTGTATGTATACAAGGTCGTCCCATGAGCATATGATCGGATGTGCTACAGTGCAGTCGGTAGAAATAAACAAGTATGGCTTCAGTGAAGGAAATATATGACGTATAAAAATATTATCAGTCCACCTGGTGTTTAAAATTATCCCATCACCAGGGGCGTGCCCTCGTAAGGGGTGGGGGTTACGTCTTATTTTTCTTAGTAGCTGGTCACATATTTTGCCATCTTTTCTAGCATTTGACTTATTTATGGCCCGTTATTTTTTTTAAGTAACAATAATTGTAACTCAATTAAATTTTCAGACAACCAGTAAAGAATGTACCACATAAATTTCTATAGTTTTAAACAGTATTGAACCGAATATCTGGTAGCCACACTAACATCTGTTCCAACGAATTTACTCGTAATTACCTTCTTAATTTTTTAACTTTATGTTCTAAGTACGTTAATTAATATGTACCCTTGACATATTTTGTTGACAACCACTCGATCTAATGGAATCTTTTAGTTTCCTCTGACCAGTGGCGTGCTCAGGATTTTCGAAAGGGAGGGGTTTTGTACACTCTTTCTGGTAGTCAGCTCTAATTTTGCGATTTTTTTCCGACCTTTGAGGTTCTTCTGTTAGAAATACTGGGCCAAAGGGGAGGGGTTATGACCCCCACCCCCACTTGGGCACGTCACTGCCTCTGACCAAATTAATTTGGTAAGTGCTGATCTTTTGCATATTCCATTTCGGACACCGAAAAATGTCACTAGGGAGAATTCACACAGAAGCGACGAGTGACAGGCGTCGCTTAAGGATTTCACCAATCGAACGCAGGCTTGTGTTGCCTGTTATGCAGCTACAATGTGAAACGGTGCTGCTGATTGGCTCGTTCCTAAGCGACACGTGTCTCCCTTAAAAGTTGCTGCGCAAAAAAAAAATGAGCGTGGTGTTCGTCCGTCCACCTCAAACTTGGAACAACGCGCCCTCCAGTTTGATAGCTCACCACCACTGTCAAGAGAACATTTTCTGTTATTGCAGTGGAGATCCGAACGAAAGACAATCTTTCCACGTGGTTGCCAGCTCGGGCTGCAAGTCGCAAACTTCAGGATAACCTCTTGCGGGCTGGTATAATTGACGCCAGGGGCGAACCACGGTCCGGCCATTGAGAAACACTGCCCTAGGGATGTAACTCTTCTAGAATAAATTAACTCTGCAAGTGATTTCATGGTAACCATAACTGAGTTACATTTCAAGAAGTGTAGCTGTAACTGCTCAATTTGACGGCGTTCAACACATGCGTTAATTGTGCGAGTAGCAAAAGCGTGCGATAAAAAACAACCGAATACCTCAACCTGCTTCCTAGTTGCTTATGGGAGCAATATTTTATTTGTTCTATCAGGAATATCAAACATCCAATGGCGTAGAAAAACACATAAGGTCAAAAAGGACACATTGAAGAATTTCTTGGCCGTCGGAAAAGTCGAGATTCTCATTTGATTTCCCGTAAGTTGAAGTTGAAGTTGATTCTCCATAAGGAATACATGGGATTCTGTAAATACTTGTTCATCACATTTTTTAAACATCGTGTCTAGCCTAATAAAAAAAAAAACAGTTTCCACTTGCAACATGAAGAGAAATTCATACTTTCTTTCTTTTTAAGTGGTAGTGGCCATTCCGAGGATATTGAAATTAACGCACAACTGGTGCAAAATTGTCACTCTTCGCCTTAAGTCAATTCGCAAATTCTATGACATGAGACAGAGAAACAAACTTACCTCTTAGTTGAGCTAGGACAACGATGTTTGTCGTGTTTAGCTCAGTTCTCTGAGATATTGTGGGTTCTGCTAAAAAAGTAACAGGAGATCCCATGGAGGTACTAAATTCACTCTGGACCGATGTAAGTTCGTCTACAAGGAAAAAATATATCTTTAAAAATAGAACAATAGTAGTAATTATTTTTTACTTCCTTCCTTCCGCTTGTATTCATTTTGAACAGCAAACAAAATAATTGTGCAATTTTGTGTTTAGCGAAATTTCAAGGCAGCTTAACAGTTAAAAATGAGTACGAAACATACATGGAGATAATGAAATTTCTTAATCAGAGTTTGTAATTTTCGAGAAAATTTTAAAAAAAATCATTTAGCACTTTTATTACTATTAACTGTACACAAAAGTACAGAAAAAGACACTGCATTTGAACATTAAAAATAATAATGGGCAATCATTAAACACAAAGTTATTATTTTGAAATACCTTTGGTATGAGCTAAAATTCTAATACTGTGTTAATTGATTTTGGAATTTAATATATTCACCAAACGTATTTTCATGTGATTTGACAAATTTATATTTTTCGTCGTAGTTATTTCCGGTTTTTAAAACGTTTCGCTGGCCAAGTGTAGTTAGCAAGAAATGTAAAACAAAAGAAAATAAAGGAACAATTGAAAACATGGTTGTCATGAACATATTCTTTTACGAAATGGATTTCAAATACATAATCTCAAAAGTATTTATCATCATCATCATGATTTTTCTTATTAATAGTGTATATCAACGGTCGAAACTTTGTCCTACAAAGTTGCCGCCCTAGTCAAGTGCCTTTGTTGGCCTCTACACGAAAATGTAGGTGACGGCCTCCGTGGCAGAGTGGTTAACTTAGCACAGTACGACGTCAGGGGTGCTAGGTTCGAATCCTGGCCTAGGCATGGGAGTTATTTTTGAGTGTCCCTTCAATCAATTTCATAATATCATCAATCATTCTCATCTTCTCGATTAACCAAAGGGACAGAAATGCGAAGTAAAATAAACTAATCAAATGAAACTAAAATTACGCGTTTTAGTTATCATAGGCATAATTAGGAATCTACTTTCACCGGATATCAAGTTGATTCATTCGTTTACACAATTTATTGACGAGCGTGTCATTTGAGAAATTCGAAAACCTGCAGTTTGGGGAAAAAAAATGGAGTGTAAGGAGCGTTACTCACTTTCTCATTTGGGGGGAGGGGTAAAAAATTCAGCCTCCTATATATATATATATACACACACACACATACACACACACGCATATATATACTAGGCATATACTACTTCAAAGGTATACTACTATAGGTATAATGTGAAGAACAGCACACGAACTTCCTATTTTTTTAGTTAAAAATTGGCATAAATAATTTTTATTTCTTTATTTTCCTTAGAATTTATGGTCATTTTAAAAACAGATTTTAACCAGATAACAATTCCGAAAAATATGAAGCTCTGGACGTTGTTCATGAGCTCATTTAAAATTTAACGAATCGGAATATCAGGATTTCGAAATATGAAAATTGCGAACAAAGATACATCTATTGATTTTTAATGCAGGGTGATATTAAAGGGAGTGAGGAGGATTCCCCCCTCTCCTCTATCTTCAGCCATCCCAACCAGGAATAATCGTCTCTCACCAACTGGATATAGAAACCATATTATTGAATATATCATACTTATAGAGTGCACATGAGTTCATTTTAATTTTAAAGTCCCATAGCTAAGCATAAAAATATATTTAAACAATTTATGGCAGATGTGTACCACATCCAATGTCTTTTAGAAGCCATGTATTCGGTATTTCCTCCGACATCTATAGGGTGTTGTATTTTTTTAAAAAATATATTGAGTTGAGATGGTTCCCGATCAACTCGTAAGAGGTCTAATTAAGTTTGGAATATTTGTAAAACATTTGACAAAGCATTTATTTGTAACATAATTATTTGTACCTAACGACGTTCTTCAAGCACTGAAAGTACTATCATTACATATACAAAACCGAAATCCTTCATATCTCGGAGTAAGCAAGGAAAGCCAAACGCTCGAAAGTTGATTTATTTCTCTTTTCAATCTTCGGTGGATAATATGAAGAGCCGGCCAAGGTTTCTTTTCGTATTTAGTAGTATTAAAAGCATATACATGCATGTTTTAAGGTGACTTGTGAATTCCTCGTTTACGTGAAAAGGTGAACTTTAATGTAAGCAAAAGCATGTGCGCATCACAGTTAAAGATTTTCGCATCTACAAAGAAAATCCAAACCACATTCCCACCTCGCCAGCCTCCGTGGCGGAGCGGTTAGCATAGCGTTCTACGACGCCAGAGGTCCCCGGTTCGAATCCTGACTTGGGCAGGGGCGTTATTTGTGAGTGTCCCTTCATCAATTTCATCATACCATAACTCATCGTCATATTCGCGATTAGCCAGAAGTGGCAGAAATGCGAAGTAGAACTAACCAAATCACTCAATCAAACATTCCCTTCTTGCTCAAAGACCTTGTGAATTCAATCTAAAATCTAAAAATATCTACGATACCAGCCGAATGTGAAATGTCATAAACCTAACCTTAACTGATTAGAAAAATAATTTAGAAGTTTTAAACATATACTTTTCCTTTCCTTATACCCGCAGTGCATTGCTTTCATGCAGAAATATTTGCAATAAATTGAATGAAGTCTAGTTTAGATAACACAGTGGCCTTTACAAGCGAACTGGCAAACCATAGGACCTGCAGTGAGTCTCATTTATCCCGTGCATTCATTTGAATAATGTAATTTTCTTCCAGTTTGACTTTAGGGTTTAACTTCGAATGGCGTTGTGTTTGTGTTGCATTCGATATCAAAATTAGATTCTAAGTACTATATATAATACTTAGGTAAAAGTAAGTTGTCGTCCTCTGATAAAATTACAAATTACACCCTGTTATAATATCCAGGAAAGATTAACCTTTCATTTGACCTAGGAATGACATCGAGATAAACGAGTCGAGAATTGTCACAGCCTCATCTCGTCTCCTGTGTGGTGAGTTTGAGTTTGATTGAGTTGGTGTTTTAGGTCCACTTTATGCACAGTAAGGCTAATCGGGACTGGAACTCCGGTTGAAAGTGGGATCCGAACCACTGTGCCATGTGCCTCCACCGGGTATCGAACCCGGGACCCCTTGATTACAAGGCGACGACGCAATCACTGCGACATCGGGAGGCCCTCGTGTGTGGTGAGGTCCTTCTCGTTCATGTTTGTAGTTTTCTTTTGTTTCGGTGTCCACTCAGAAGTTGTTAAAACTTATTCTATGTATATTCACTTCATGGGCTAATATTCACTTCATGGGCTAATATTCACTTCATGGGCTAATCGGGACTGAATCTGTAGTTTCCAAAGCCCTGTGCATGTTGGACCCTTCAATTACAAGGGGAGATATTTCGTCCTGACCCACGAAATTTTTAGTATAAGCAACACGTACATTGTGTCACCACTCAAAGTTTCACAACGTATATGTCATTAAAGCAAAACTTTTCTTAATAACGCTTTTCGGCTTTATATCTTGTTTCGATGCTGTGAACCGTCGAAATACGGAATTATATTATAAATAGATTAAACCGGGCAGCACAGGCTCGCAATTGTTACTAATGCATTAACTTTGCAATTACAGTAAACAAAATACACGACATTTTGAAAAAAAGAGGTCACGCTTGGTATGTCTGATAAGACACACAGTAATTTAAATTTATTTTTACCAATTTTTTTCAAATATGATACCAGAGTTTCGAACGAGATCATCTCGGACATCAAGTATCGCCTCGGTTTGATTTTGCAGAGATTTATTTCAGTCTCGTTTCGAAATTTGAGAGGAAACACAGACTTTTCTTGTCTCAGTATCATCTTTATGTTCACAAATCTTTTAATATATAGGTTTAAGTATAGTTTTCCCTCTTACAAAGTTATGAAGTACAGGAGTACATTGTACTACCCCCCAATGTCTCATCTCATTTGTGTAAGTATTTCGTTTCGGAAAATTCCATTTGAAAAATTCAAAAGAAAAGGTCAGTCATATACTCTTCTGATGAAGATTTATATATTATCTTTGAATCGACGCGACCACTTCTTTAGAAACGTGTAACCCCCCCCCCCCTTTACGCTAAGGAGCATTCATCTGGAGCGTGATTTTCTGAGAGTAAACTGTTTCACAGAAATTTACACAATTTTCATCTCCTTAAAGAGGTTTCCAAGAACACAGGTCAATGAACTAACTACATAGTAGCAAGCACAGTGTAGTAGAATAAGTTTAGAATGGTTTGAATTTCTGTGGTAGCTAAGTAAGATAAATTAGATAATGCTTGTAAGTTATAAACAATATACCTAAACCTTATTTATTGAGCGAATTGAAAATATGTTCCTTTAACAGTAGCACCTTGCGTGTCAAATTATCTAAGGGGGGTACAGGGGGTACAACTGGATTAACGGATTTAGGGGGTACAGTACCCCCTTCAAAGATTTGAGTGGGTACAATGTACCCCTGTACACCCCTTCCTGCGCCACTGGTGCTAGTGTCGGTGTTCGGCCTCGTGGAAGCCTGTCGTTTGCATGTTTTCCGAGGGTACAGATATCTTGGCGACAAAGTAGTTACTTCAGAACTCAAAATATGAAAGTAAATTTTAATCAAAATCTACATTTCTTTTGCGTAAATTGTTTCCGCGGAAATCTGACAACGTAGCAACGAATGACCTGTACAAGGAAAAAGACCGATGTAAACCAACATCCATGTATGACGTAATAATTATTTCCACCCATTCAGGAAAGGCTTACGAATCACGTGACAATCTTCGCTCTATGACACAATAACACTAATCTTTCTGCTGCAGGTTTTTGTTTTCTTTTCTTTCTCGAGCTTCACAGCTGAAATATGGCGATAACAGGATGCACATTGCACAGTGGTTTGGATCCAAAGCTGTAGGTCCAGTTTTACGCATAGTGGACTGAGAAACAAATGCATAGATGTTGTGGACTGGTATGTTTAATTCTGAAGTGAGTGAGATCCCGATTATATGTATATACAGTCAGAGCGTAGCAAGGGACTGGCGAAGTGTGCAACCGCCCGAGGAGTTAATATGAGAATTGTAATAAATAGAAGTCAGAAAAATTGATCAAAAAAGGCTAATTTTTGCGGGAAATAAAATTAAAACATTCTGTTTTTATCTAGTTTTACATTCTAGTTTAACGTCAAATCAGATACAAGCGGGCTGGGCCCTAAGCATCAGCGGCTCGAAAACAAGTAAAAATTATTGACGTATTTCTCATGTGAAACATTTACGCAACAATTTTATGTGCGTCCTTCGATATTTTCTTATGCCATGGTTTTCTGATATTTCACATCCTAGAAATTTGGAAATGAGGAAACAAAGAAAAAAAAACTCATTGAAAATAATATAGATTATACTTAAAACATATTTAAGAATACTTCAGTTATGTCTTAGTGCCTGAAGAACATCTTTAAAAACGCATTATTACTTCCACTTTGGTTGAAAATTTCATTAGTGTGTTACAAGAAAATACCTCTTCCAAGTATAAATTTCTGTGTGGCATATTATTAACCCTAGAATTGACGGGCTGGGTCTGTGAGACCCAGGAGGTAATATTTCTCTGAATCCATGATAAAGTTTTCAACATACTGTACTGTCGCTCTCGGTGCCTTCCTTTTAATTACATTCTGTAAGTGTCACTAGTTGTACCGTCGAGATCGCTTTTGCATTAGCCATTCTGCTACACGTGTTGAAACTCTGTCCGGGTCTAGGAGACCAGCCCATCCACTCGTGTAACTTCTTTTTTTTAGTTGTGCAAACTCGACATTATTCTCAGTCCATTTGTTTCGTACATTCTGTGGGGTATTTTGTGACCATTTTGTCCTGCAATCTGTGTTTACGAGACCAGTTTTCTCCACAATGGCGCGTCACTTAACAACAGAAGAAATTGATGAACTTTTTAAGAGTGACTTCCGGTGAAAAAAAAGTAACAAGCGGACGGGTTGTGTCTCTCAGGCCCAAAATGAAATGTTCTGTTCAGAAGTAGCCTAGTCTACAGAGGTAGTCTTCTAAAACCTTTATTTTATTGAAATATATATTCTAAATCAATATTATGCTCTATATTATACACTTGTAGTACTACAATTGAAATAAAAGTTTTTCAGTACGTCCAAAATTTCACTTTTTTTCACTCGTCCGTTCTATGGTTTTAAATATCATTTTCGTCAGTAATTTATAATTACTATTAATATTTCAATATGATAATTTGCTCACGTATTCTTGAAGATTTTCTGTTTCAAATTGAGATTTCAAATTTAAAGAACGGATGGGGGTCTCGCATTTTAATCTCGCCTTGGCCCTCGCGATATGTTGCTACGCCACTGTATACAATTACATTGCAATGACGACTCTAAAGGGACTCCAGGATGTGGCACGGTCCTTCGGAAATATAGTTGGCCTTCTAGTAGAACCTAGTTTCTTTTTTTAATAATAATAATAAATTGTTTCTCACTATATCGCCTAATGTTTGAATTTACAGGAGAATGAAAACGTGAGGTTTGGTTACGTTCAAGGTTCAGCGCCTGAACTGAAAAATAATAGTTGGGGGGTGATTTTAGAAAATTTTGCCAACCAGGGGGTACCGTTCCCCCGCGTCTCCCCTCAAATCGAGAACTCGTTACAAGTGAGATTTGACATAATATCACATTTACTACTTATGCGAGCCACTTCACTGACCCAGTAAATGGACAAAACTCATTTTGGGCAAAATTGAACCCCTGTCCCCACGACACACAATATATTTGTATGTATACACAAAATTCTAAAAAAAAATTGTGTTTACGTGTTGCACTGCACGGCGAAGGGGTGAATGGAAACTATTCTATGGCCCGGGGTATCTATAACTAACAATACATCCTTTCATTTGTTTTTATTTCGCCTATACAACCACCCTGCTAATTCAACTATTATTATTATTGATGTTGTTATTATAGGGGCTTACAGCACAATTGAAGATAATGATTTAGAATGTTTCATCAGCTGACTTTATTGTGACTTAAGACTCAATGATAACTTACACGACTGAATGTAATTCGGCCAAATGCCAGTGTCAATTTCTCGAAGAGCTATTTTATTCTGTGTTCCTGATTTCCAATACGCCGGCTCGTAATCTTTTGTTTTTCTTATTAAAATTAATACCAATAATAAAATATGACACATTCACAGTAAAGATGTTCTCCGCTGGGCGAATACTATAAATTTTCACGCCTGAGATTTGAACGTCATTAATTTTATTCATCAATATACAAAAGATCAGCTGAGCTTGTAATTAATATATATATATATATATATATATATATATATATATATATATATATATATATATATTATATCTACATGTATATTATATTATATTATATAAATTGGTATTTATATTCGTGGGAAAAGGTTAGTTTGTCAGTGATTTTTTACCCCCGATTTCCAGTTCGATTTATTTTATCGTTTCTCCACGGGGTCAATAATTCATAAGAATTATTGTTGTAGTTATGGAGCACATAAGGTACCTGAACCCAATATGGCCTATTTGCTGTTCCCAAGCAGTTACATGGTTTTAATTCAACAAATGAAGTTAGTATGTTATTTAGAGTGTTCGAATGAGGTGATTGAACCTGTTGACTGTACTTGCAGTGTAGTAACTTGAGGAAAAAGAAGCGAAATAGTTGGATCTCGTCATTGTGTTCTACCTGATCTAATATTGCGTATGTTAATTATTACTAACAGCATCTTCCAAGTGATAGATGTTTATATGCACAGATTTTTATATGTCTGGTTCATATTGCGTTAGCCCAATTTTTTTACTTTACAACAATGTATTTTAGTTTAACACTTTAATCAAAAGTCCAGTTTATAACGAAGGAAAAAAAGAACACTATGTAAGATGTACTCAATATGGCGTACAATATATCGTGAAAGACACATGCGCAAATATGACATTTGTTACCCTTATGTTCACGTAGTGTGTGTAGAACTCAGTAAGGATGATAAAGAACCTTTCATTAGCCCAGACTGTGATATGTAATCAATCCATGGTCTCAGAGGCGCAACCACGAATTTTTGTCTGGGGGGAGGCAAGTACTAGGACAAACGTACCAATAATAATAATAATAATAATAATAATAATAATAATAATAATAATAATAACGTTATTATTATAACATTATTATTATTGATTTGCTTTATTTTACTTCGCTTCTTGTGCCACTTTTGATATGATGAAATTGTTGAATGAACACTCACAAGTATCCATTCCCAAGCCGGGATTCGAACCCGGAACCAACATAATAATAATTATTATTAGTAGTAGCAGTAGTAGTAGTAGTAGTAGTAGTAGTAGTAGTAGTAGTAGCGGTAGCAGTAGTTGTAGTAGGCTAGTATCAAAGACATTATTACCCTCGTAAATTATGCAAAAAGGGGGTAGAGGTTGGTGCTAAAGCATTTGTGTTCGAACAAACGATTTGAAAGCATTTGTGTTCGAACAAACGATTTGAATATTTTTTTCAACAGATTTAATTTCACATCAATAATGGAAAACAAGCCCACAAACAATTTTTGAAAGACAGAAAATTCTTGATAAATGCATTCCAAATATAATTCTTTTTTACTTTCATGCATGATATATGTTTCACATATATGCAACATGGAGCTACGTGGACACTAAATTGTGTACGTATTCAAAGTTTCTTTAATACATATTACATAATATACAACATATATTATTTAAATACATTACACAACCAATTGGACACTAAATTGTGTACGTATTCAAAGTTTCTTTAATACATATTACATAATATACAACATATATTATTTAAATACATTACACAACCAATTCATCCATCTCACAATAAACCAACAGCAAAAATGACATAAATTGTCTCTCAAATGTGCACGCTCCCTTTCCTCAGAACAACATAGAAAATCAATTAAGACAAGTCTTATTTCCCTGTCACAAAATTTACACTGCATTACAGTGAACAATGATACATTGCGAGTGAAGCGAGCAAGAACATTTTTGGATCCATTTTTTTTTTTGCAGGCTGTAATCAATATTGATTTAATAGGGCGCAAATAATTTCATGGGACGCCAATAGTGGTAACGTCGTCGCCTTGTGATCAAGGGGTCCCAGGTTCGATACACGATGGAGACACATGGCACAGTGGTTCGGATCCCACTTTACTATAGGTCCTGTCCTGATTAACCTTTCTGTGCGTAAAGTGGACTTAAAACAAAACAATCAATCAATCAATCTAGTTATTTTGATTTAGATTGTTCGGCGCCCGCCGCCCCCTAGCTACGGTTCTGAACTTTATAAGACTAAGAAAAGCAGGCACTGCGAGCAAGAAAATTTTACGAAAAGTATTTTTATTTACATAAAATTTGAAGTTGTGGGCGGTAATTGCCCCCTGCAGGTACACTTGGCCGTCAATGTTTGCCACCCCTTGCCCCCCTAGATTCATTTCAGTCCAAGGTTGGGGGGGGGCTACCCCCTGTGGTTGCGCCACTGCATTGTCTGCTGGTAACAAATTGTGACATACCACTCACTCCCTTCTTTATTGGTTTGTAAACAAATGTTATTTATTTGAGCAAATCTCATGTCATTATGTAAATAAAATGAAAGTGTATCAATACACTACTGATCTACCTATAAAAGCAACATAGTTGTCCTTTCTTTACAATTTCTGTTGCATATTTTGATAAATGTAACTTTTTAATAACATCTTCCCTGCTGCCATGTTATTATTTGGAATTGGCTCAAATCTTCAGTAAACGCCTCTTTTGAATTTTGCCACTAGTTGTATCTTTCTGACTTTGTACACCACTAGAAACAATCGCAAACCTTAGGTAGGCCATATTGGGTTGAGGTAGCTTACAATAAACATCTAATCCACTGGCAGAGAATTCGTCTTCTGATGGTGTGCTTGAAACAAATGCAAATTTACGCGCAAACAAGAAGCACGGTTTCAACGTTGCCCATCTGCATGATGAAAGTTATTTGACCCCGAATTTTCCTCCATTATATGGATGCTCTATTGTGTGTGTTTCTTCTAATCATCATTCATCTCATTGTTGCGACCAGTTTCTTCAGAAGATGCAGAGAAGTGGCGTTAAAAAAACACACATGACAACACACGTGTTGAGTTTGTCATGCATTTCTTCAGCTGCCAGGCTTAGCTCCAGAAGACAGAAAAGCGATTGAAATGAAAAGTGTGATCGTGATGTTTCTATTAATTCTGAGGGGTTATAATTGCCTTTGTGGTGCTTAAACTATGGAAGATCTCAAGTCGCGCGTTCTCTTGATAATTTTAAACACATTTTAATAGAATTAAAACAGCTTTCTGGTTCTCTTTAAGTTTTGCTGCTATCGTAGGTTACAGCGCCTCTGCGATATAAATATCTGTATCATCAAAAGTAGTATGGAGTGTATAGTATGGGATGATGTCAGTAGCAGTCAATTAACACTTCAAGAGATGTTTTAGAAGATACAGAAAAAAACCTGTAGTATTTGTATAATGTTTCTAAACTTTATATTTTATATTAACTTAATGAAGCCACCTCCTTCCTCCACACGTCGGCTATAACTTTTTACATCTATGAAAATTGACAATGTAATTAGATGTCTTAGGAGCCGGGAAGGATCACTTAATTTTAGGAGGAGGTGATGAGGGGTGGAGACGTTCGCCATTTACTCTGTCACGTTGATTGAAAAATTGTAGTTCAGCACCGACTATATTTCCATGTGTTGAAACAAGCAATATTTAAATTAAAATACAGGATACATAAATAACCTGTTTTCACGGTCAGGAACAATTATATTCAGCCGTAGAAAATGTTTAAAAACCAGCTGACAGCGTTGTTTATTTGCCTGTATACAAAGTATGAAAACAGGGCCTACACAGAATTAGTATCAGCATATAACTTTTTTAAAATTTTAAAATCAAATGCTAAGTAATTATAATTACGAGACGATAGACTTTAAACAAGAAATGATTTCTTTACCAGAGAATTCGAATTGTAATGCTGCCGTAAGAGCACTACGTACTTCCACTAACTGCCGCATTGGCGCTGTTGCTCTTCATGATATCGTTAGGTTACTTCACATTGCTGCCACCTACGGAGGAAGCATGAATCACCTGCTCGAGTCTGTGCAGGAGATGTCGGGTAGCTGAACAGAGATGTCAGTCCACATGTAATGACGTCTATATACCGGTAAATTCCATGTTATTTTATGGAAATTGGTATAAAACTGCATTATCGTAAAAGGTTTTCAAGAAGTAACTTACTTATTGTCACCTTGCTATTTGGGAAAAAAAATCCTAGCGAAGTTAACAGAAATCAGTACAAAGCGATGGGAAGCCAGATCCAAGATCAAGTAGGCAGGCATTTGTGGATTATTGTTTAGGTCCCATCATCTATTTCATTGGCCTGTCATTCATCCTCGTCGTTGTCATTGGCCCAATTGATGGAAATGCGACGTACTATATCATTCGACGTATTGATATCTACAGGCCTAAAGGTTTGAATTTGCATTTTTGCAACCAGGTTGGGGGTTGGGAGGAAAGCAGCGAGAGAGAGAGAAAGAGAACACTTTCAAGTGTAGTAATTGATAACCAGGGCCGGCCCTAGGTGGGGGGGGGCATACAATATGAACTGGGGCCTATAACCGAAAATATTTCAGAAGTCGAAAAAATTAGGGATTTTTGTCGCTTAGTCTGAAGTACAGGTGTCCCATATAATAACAATATAATCATTATTACAATTAATAAGCAATTAATGGCACATTTCGTATTATTTATTACCTAAGAGCAAAACCAGAACAAGTTGAAGGTTAAAACGAATTAGCGTTTCTCTTCCCCACGTCACGGGTGCAACGTTCATTACTGTATTTCATTACAAAATTGGGCATTTTCAAACACCGACCTGGACACGGATGTTCTTTGCGAGTGTCCCTTCATGAATTTCATCATTTCTCATTCTTGTCTTCACGATTAATAAAAAATGGCAGAAAAACAAAGAAAAATAAATTCAACCAATCAATTATCTTTGTTGGTTAGTAATCTTCCTGCTGACACAAATAAAAAAAAACAGTAGCAATAACATACAAAAAGAATCCTTGCATTGTCTGCTCAAGTGCATAGGATATTATTATTACTGGCAACCAGTGGCGTACGCAAGGGGGGGTTACGGGGTTTACCCCCCCCCTTGAGCTTGTGAAATATTATGAAAAATGCTGTGGAAAAAAATGAAATGGCCAATTTTTCACAGTCAAAGATCTGGGACAATAATATTATTATTACTACTTCTACTACTACTACTACTACTAATAATAATAATAATAATAATAATAATTTGAATTATTATTTCCATGCAGCATGGAGAAAAGCACAGCATTCCAAACACAGGGGTCTTTCAGAGTGATGCCTTGAAAATAAACACGAGTTTATGAGGTTAGGTTAGGGTAACTGATTTAAAAGAGAAAAAAAGTTGTTTTGTATCTCAGTTGCAACAATGTTCAATACACTGCCGTACGCAGGATTTTTTTTCGGGAGGGGCTGGAATAGTAAATGTGGATAGCACATGGCTCCGTTTTGGAGGGCAGGATGCATAATAAAATATTTCATATTTTTGGAGCTTTTCAGTCTATTAAAATTGTATTCAAAGACAAAAATGGTAATCGGGATTCACTTTAAAAGAGGTTTCGCATTTACACATTTGATTTTTTAAAGTTCTTAACGGATTTTTATTTGAAAATTCTAATTTTCTCAAAATTTCGGTAGGGGCTGGAACACCATCGGCCACCCCTCTACGTACGCCAGTGTTCAACGAACATGTATTTTTTTGTGTGTGAACAATGAGAATTAACTAAATAAAGTTCTTGGTACGTTGTAAGAGGCTAATATATAGACAAAGGCTAGGCGGACAAAAATACAGTCACCAATTCGCCTTCCCATTATATTGTTTACCGCAGCACGTTTGAATGTCTCTCTTTAAAATGTCTCACCTTGTTGACTAGACAATTATTCAAACGACAATAAGCTTAACTATTGTAAAATGTTTTATTGGTAAGAACAGGGAGACAATCCAGATGTGAATTATCGGGGACATTTATACGGGGAAGAAGCCGGAAAAATTCCAACCAATTCCGGGAATCGAACAAAGAAACAAAAAAATGCTCCCAGGATTTGATAAAAATCGAATGAGTAGAAAGTAATTTCGTTCTAATGTTTTCATAAATACTATATTTATGTAGATCTCTACTACTTAATAGCAGTAGTAGTGGTATTAGTAGTATTATTAGTATTAATTTAGCTAATTAATTAATTATAAGTATTATTAATTAATTGTGATTATTATTATTTAATTAAAGTATAATAAAACAATGGTAATGTGAATTTGGAAAAAAGGTTTAGAAATAACACCCCCCTTGATGAAATCCTGCGTACGCTACTATTGGCAACCCAGTGGTATGACAGGAAGTTCTAATTATGAACGGAAACGACACCATCCCCTCATATAAATATGAAGTTACATTTGCGAACAAACCGTAACATGTATGAATCATCTTCGCACGCAGCGTGGCAGGATGCAGTTGAAAAAAAAAGCAGGCTCGAGAAACACTGCACGTACGTTCGGGAAGCTAAAACGATTGAAAGGGAAGGGGAGTTGTCAAAGCATCACAAGAACACAGGCTACCTGGGTGGGATTAAGGAGGGGGAGGAGATAATCAGAAACCAGGCCCGTACCCAGGGTAGGACCCATGGGAACCATGCCCCCTCGAACTATGAAGTGTGAACCCATAAAAACCTACGAAAACAACATGGACAATTTTTTGAAATTGTGCAAGAATTTCTATTTCATTCTTGCATAAATGAATGGGTATGTTGTGTAGAGAGGCAGGTTCCAGAAGTCTGCAGTCTGCAATATTTTGTAATTTTAGTTTTATAGCTATTGATGTAAGGCTACCGAACGTCCGATTTTGTTGGGACAGTTCATTCATTTTTATCTCTGTTCCGACTTTTTTAGAACTGCAGTTGTGATGCGAAAATCTCCTTCTTTTGTTAACTTACATTTAGACATATTCTTTACTTTAACTATCATTTATATTATAGCCTACACATATTATTTTTTAAAAAAAACATGGAATTATCATGGCTCTTCAGTGGTGTAAGAAAAGAAAGGAAATTTGACAGCATTGTTACTCTGCAGAACAGTATTATTTGAATACTCCTGAGAATTGAATATAATCAATAAGCACCAAGCTGCACCCCCTGTAAGCAGCGATCAGTTGCATTTTGTACATTACTTTAGGCAGGGGTGCCACAGGAGGTATTATGGCGCAGCCTGCGCCATCCTAGATTTTTTTGGGGGGTTCCCCTTTAAATAATATAAAATTCAACAAAAAATATATGTAAAATATTTACACCTTAATGCAACATATTTAAGCCATTAGATTTTGAAAAGAAAGTGATTAAGGGTATTATCGAGGGGGGGGGTTATCCCGGGAGAAATATCCAACTCTTACATATTGGGCATTAATTGCGGGGGGGGATTAAAAATTGGGGGTCAGTATTCAACTCCAGGCTTAGATTATGTCGGGTATTTTAGTTAGAGGGGGATTGAGCATTAAATTGAGGGGTATCCAATTCTCGTGTATTACTATTGTTCCGGAAATTCGGTGTGGAGACTGAGAATTATTTTTTTTTTGGAGGAGGCAATATCCACTCTTCAATATTAACAGTAAGTCTAAAATTGACATGGAAATTTTGGTGGTAGGGTTGAGTATTAAATTTAAAGGGGGAGAAAGGAAGCTCTTGATAAAGTGTTAAATTTTAGATCGTCAAGGGATTTCTGTAGTGAAGAGAGATTTCGAACATTAAATTATTGATACCCCATTAAATTAATATTCATGAAAGCCTGCAAAGAAATGGATGTAAAAATGTTCTTGGCGAGGATGCGTGTTTGGCGCTTTGCTGAGCTGAATGTGAAATGTTATAGTATAGCTGCATTAGAGTACAACACACATATCGTTGCCGTTGCGTAGAAACCAATTTTCGTTTCGTCTCCCTCTCTCCTAGCATCACGTGTTCTACCATGCTCGCCAACCTTCGCCATTGTTGCCATATTGTCATTCCATTCCTGGACACACTCGCGCAAACATCATTGAAAACAATTGAATAGCGCTCCAGCTCGCGGTTCACACCGTTCGGCAGGGACGGTAATGTGGCAATATAGCACGGCGTAGTGGTTGCTTCTTTTATGCAGTGCATGTTCATTGGCTAGCTAGTAACTAGTGTTGCCAACTGTAATAATGAAGCACTATTTAAGTCACGGAAGGGGAAAGGCAGGTAAAGTGAAGGTGAGCTTTGTTGGATTGGAAGCACCATATTTTTATTTTATACTAAGTATTTTACCGGTTTGACGTTGTGTGCGAGTGCTTCCGAACTGTAGACAATTTACCGAACCCATAGCTGTGTTCAATGTTATCTACTGGTTATAATCAGGACTAGGATTTATAGGTAAATACATACTTTTAGTTTGACGAAATATCGCTGAAATTTTGTGATATCTTTGCGAATAGTAATGTTTGTAGTGACTTAAGGTACATTTTATTGTCAATATTTTTCCATATTTCTAACTTTAATAAATACTTACTTTTACATATTTAAGGAAAATATACTTAATTTTACATATTTCAACAGGGTTAATTCACAAATTGTTCATATTTCATAATATTGGAATTGTTCAAAATAAATAAATTATGTGGCTCCAACAGCATTTCAACTCTTGGCTCCGGCACGTGTTCTTGTATATAGAAATGGCATAGAGGAGGCTGTCATTTTTGCTGCTTAATGCGATGCATATTGTTTTCTGTTAAAATTGCCATGCTTTGATGGGTGACCAAGTTCATAGCAGGGCCGGCGGAAGGGGAGGGCGAACCGTGCCACCCCCCCTCCCCAGAGCGGCAAATTTTCAGGGCGGCAAAATTTGAAAAGAAAAAAATAAGGCTATTGAAAACTGTGGTCGAGCGAGATATTCTCTTGCGCTTAATAGTATTGAAATAGCATAAGAAGTCTCATTATTTATTTTATATTTTGATGTTTTACTTAGGAATATATTGATTTTGAATTTCCCGTTCCTGCGTAATGACCGGGGGGGGGGGCGGTCGAAATGGAGGGCATCTGCCGCCACCGCCCAGGAAGGCAAAATGACTAGCGCCGGGCCTGGTTCATAGCAAAAGAAAAAACCGCGCAGCTTATTGTCTAGTGGCAGTATATGTTGTTTTTGTTTTGGAAGCCGGCATCGTTTGTAAATGTACAACAAAGGCAACCGACTGTCGCCGATCACAGAGAGGAAATAATAATACTGCTTGAGGCGGAGTGTTGTGGTCCAATTGTCGCGGTTTAACACGTTGGCATGTTATTATCTGCCGTTGCAGTTCCATACCAGTGTATACGGTTTTGGGAGTGAACAGTTAGAACGCCACCAGTGCAATAATGCAATGGAAAATAACATTTATTTTTTATTTTTTTTTGAAGTCACTCAAATAAGGAATCGTATGAAGAAGTCTTCTTTGCAGCATTTTTGGTAATTTTACGTATGTTAGTTCATATTTTGTGAATTTTTAGTCTATATGTATGTAGCTACATACAAAGCCACTTGTTAGTACATATTAATCCTAGTCCTGGTATAATGCATGACGTTTAAAACTCAACGTTAAATAGACCTGAATTCTCTAATTTTCTTGTTGTACGTAACAGCTGTGCATCGGCGCACTGCAGCGATTTTTCTATCTGCTCCATTAGCAACGCTGCTTCTTGAGTTGTGTCGCGCATCGCACGGAAGAAATATCTGTGCTGGACTCTACAAGACATAAGCGATATACTCGATATTCATTAATAACATCACACCTTAAAATATAATGCTTAGTGTTGGTATACTGCCCAAATTTAAAGCAGGTGCATCATTTGGAACAAAAATATATCGAATCCGCATTCCTAACTTCTTGTCGTAGGAAAATGTTACCTTAACAAGTTAAATTTGCACTGAAGATAAAATCCACGTAATTAGGTTATGGGTTACTAAAATAATTATATTTAGCCCCAGAGAACGGCGGGGGGGGGGGGGGTGAGTTCTTTCAAAGAGGAACTTATTATCGCCCTGAGCTTTAGAATTTCTAGCTAGTAATTTCTGTAATGTCTCGTAAAACAATAATTAAATCGGTCATACGGCTGGACCATGTTATTTGGTTTGCCAGGATTGAATTTTCTATCTTTATCTTAAGTTGTGTAACAATTTGTGTTAATACTCAAATTGTAAGTTTTATAAACCCACTCACAAACACTATTTGTATGCATATTTACATAAGTAAATTTACTACATTTAACCAATCAATGTGTTAGCTTTAGGTTTTTCGAAAATCGAAGGATAAAAAATATATAGACAGTTTGTATTTCATTCAAGTAGACATCAATTATTACGTATTTATGCAAACTTTTTTGGGGGATTATGATGAACGATTTTAGGGGCGGTCTTGAGTGATGGGCACTCCTGTTTAGGGAGGAGGGGCAGATCAAGTACAGTGTTCAGTAAAGCTAAGGAAAAAGCTACTTTCTGTAGACACACTGTCGTAATTAAATAGTTTGTGGGGATTACGATATGGTTTGATGGCGCGAAGGATATGATTTGGGGGGGATTGCGCCATTGGTCTTGGGGGGAGGGGCACCCCTGACTTTGGGCTGTAATATTTCAAACTACAATTTAATCTTTAGCTCATGCAATACTACCATAGCACTGGTGGTCACATTAAATCCTCGGCCGACCACCGTGGCAGAGTGGTTATCACAGCACGTTAGGACTCCAGAGGTCGCGGGTTCGAATCCGGCTTTTGTGAGTGTCCTATCATCATGTCATCACCCCGCCCTCGTCGCGATTAGCCAAAAATGGCAAAAAAGCGACGTAAAATAACGTAATTAAATCAATCCAAGAGCATTTCGCATCTCCTCTTTGCTTTCGGATCTGGCCCCTCCTCAAAAAAATCCTGGGTACGGGCCTGTCAGAAACTGTACAAGCAAACTTGCAAAAATATATGTAACAATCACTAACTCTCTCCGCTCCGTTATGTAAAACAAGACATTGTTTATTATGTTCAAGTTGGCTTTCTATTACCTACTGCTATTTTTTTTTTTTTGCATTCTTGTTTTACTTTTAATGTGCAGGAGGGAGGGAGAGGGAGGGAGGGAGAGGGAGAGAGAGAGAGAGAGAGAGAGAGAGAGAGAGAGAGAGAGAGAGCACTCGCAAAAACACATTATCATCTACAAAGTAACTGTAGATCCAGTATCTAGTTCACATTGTACAATTCGCTTATCAATACACAAATCAACTACGCACGGTTCTGTTGACACCAGAACATTAGTGCCATCTATAGCTTGTGCTCTTGGCTTGAAACTAACACTCCTTGCTTTTGAACGAGTGAGTGTTGCATCTTCCACTTGTGTATTTTCTGTGTTCGATGAAATAGTGCAAGTACTACTATCTTCTGGCGGATGAGAATCACTGACTTCAACGTGCAATAAAGACAAACCATGAAATTCGTTATGTATGTTTTGTTCAACAATAGCGTCTAAAGGCTTAATATTAGACGTAGATATTTGATCACTTGTAATTGTCTTACTCGCAACTCCACCATTATTTTTCCTAAACTTGCATTTTACATGCCAATGACCTTTCTTTTTGCAAAATGAACATAACGAATATTTTGCTGGACAATGTTCAAGATCATGCCATCTGGAGCATCTATCACATTCTTCAGTGTTTTTATTACTTTTATCCCGAGGAGTAACAAAGTTCTTTTTGCTTGCTTGCGAGGACTGGAAACATGGTTTAAATTTCTGTGTCCCAGCAAATGCAACTAGATTAGGACTACGTTCCTTTTCACGATGTGTGAACATTTGTGTTTCCCGTTCAATTAATTCCATTTGAAGCACAATATCTTGACATTTTGCTGGAGTCAATGTAGGTTCAGACAGTAATTTCTTTCTAAGAATTAGAAATTTGAAATCCTGGGGGACAGGGGAACCCCCCTCACACAGCAATCTTGTCCTAACCCTTGAGGGAGTTCCCCTGTCCCCCAGGATTTCAAATTTCTAATTCTTAGAAAGAAATTACTGTCTGAAACTAATTTCAAAATGGGAGGCACATTGGTGGTGAATTCCTGAATCAACATCCTTAGCAATTCGTTCTGTAGAGAGAGAGAGAGAGAGCACTCGCAAAAACACATTATTATCATTCGTTCTCTTGTGTATGTTTTTGGTATTTCCCTTAGTAAAGTATATTTGAAGTCCAAACTAATTGTTTATCTTTGTTGCTGTAAAAAAAAAAACCTTCCGGGAAATTTTTGGTGGAGGGATTATTTAGGACAAGATTGCTGTGTGAGGGGCGTTCCCCTGTCCCCCAGGATTTCACGCCCTAATTTTTGTCCCCCTCGTCTCTTTCTTTTCCTCCATGGAACAAAAGTGGGGAAAAAAAACTATATTCCTGGTACCTTGCGAGTGAGATTGCAATGATAAATGATTATTTTTTTTCATTACAGCTACAGCATTTTAATTGTCATTCACAGTGTGTTGCTTTGCATCCAGTTATTTTAGACATTACAGTTCTCTAAAAGACGAGCTCCCACGTCTCCAATGTACAAAATGGGAGACATATTGGTGGTGAATTCCTGAATCTACATCCTTAGCAATTCGTTCTGTAGTTACATGTTATTGTAGTTATTGTGAACACTTCTTACCGTTTCTTGAATATTTAAGAACTCATTCATTCATGTTCTGAATTCACAGTGACCCATATACGATATGAAACGGCAATATATTTTGTATGTACGTACAACTCTAAAGCAGCAAGTAATATAATTTCATGACAGCGCTAGATGACACCACCGACATTCTACTTCCAACATGCAGCGTAAACGGAAATAGCAACCGGAAAGCAATGATTTTCTGAACTTAAAAACTGCTTTGTACAACCCAGAAATGTGAAAAAGGTTATGCTAGCTCTACTTCTACAGTGTGTGGCAGGAACTAGAATATCACCTGCAATTTGTTTATGTTCCTACACGGAGATAACTTATAAGGTATGTTATGAATAGTATTTATATGTTATGATTCCTTTATCTGTCTGATCATGATTCATCCTCATGTCACGATCAGCGTAAAGAACAGGAAAATTAACAAGTAAAATAAAAGTAACAAGGAAGATACAAATTCTATTGAGAATAATTGTATTTTCTTATTTCGCGTCGCTTCCAGTTCTGGCTGATCGCGACGATGAAGATGAATTGTGATTGGATGAAATCTATGAGAGAACTCTCAGCGAGAAACACTCACTCCCAGGATTCGAATCTGCGATTTTCATTGGTGACATTGATGAGAGTCCAGCTGCACTACACGCGCTGGTCCACACGTTTGGGAAAGAACTTTGGGGGTACAGAAAGGGGTTCGTAACCCTCAGCAGCCTCCGGTGAGGTTTACCCGAGTCGGCACCATCGATAATCAAAAGGGTTGCAACACTGAGGTGGTAAAAAACTGTTAACTTCGTTGCATGAACCGAGCTCATTAAAGTATTTGCAAAAAATAAATTTGAGATCTTCACGGAGATTGTTGATATGATGTGCGTGGCTTGAAAAAAAATTCTAAACGCAAGCTCGCCCTCACGTCAGCCACACGACACGTGTGGCTTGTGTGATATCCTATGACGAACACTTTCAAATATATTGAGCGTGAGCAAAGATAATCTTGTTTTCGTAGCTGCTCCTATGCAGGTGTAGGCCAGCGGTTTGCTGACACGCGTGTCGTCATGAAGCAGAGTTCATGGAAACTATATGAGTATAATATGACAAACTTTAATGGTGCTTCGTTACTTTTAGTTACCCTGAAAAATTCAGATCTAGAAGATTTTTTTCGAAAATTGATTAATTTGATTTATTTTACTTTGCTTTTTTGCCACTTTTTGGCTGATGGAGTGAAAACAGATAGGCTACTATGAAATTGATGAAAGGACAATCACAAGCATTACAGGACACAAAACAAGCACAAGGCATGCGCGCCGACTACGTGGGTGCTCCGGGGCTCGAGCACCCACATAAATAATCTTGTGGGTGCGCCGCACCCACAAGATTTTTAGTTTGATAAAAACAAAATAAAATAAATATTTCTCATTTGCCATTATCAAAAAATAATAAGCAATTAAAACATTGAGATGGAAGTTAATATTTCTAACCTCTAAAACATAAATGTTTCAAATGTGCAAAGGCAACAGACAAATATTTTATTAAAATAATTGATGTGGCTGTGGATTCGCTAAATCGTAGATTTCAAATAAAGGTTTTGGAACTTATTTCACAACTTGAAGCTTTTGCTATAGGTCAAATTGGTGCTGATTGAATTCTGCAGTTCTATGGGACAGACTTTGATAAAGACTAGCTAACATTGCACAGGGACATGTTTCTAGATGTGTGCAGAACGAACAAAGAAAAAGTGGCCAACTTGTCAGACATTACAAATATTTTAAGTAGAGAAAACAGTTGTTCCATGCGTCAAATGCTCACAGAATTTGTGAAGTTTGTACGGGTGATTTTAACTTTACGTGTTACTTCTTGTACCTCTGAGCGGTCATTTTCAGAACTTAGACGATTGAAAACGTTTTTGCAGTCAACAATGGCCCAAAAAAAGATTGCATGATTTGGCAATTTTGCATGTTCATAAAGAAATGACTAAAAATATTGACATTACCAAAATTGCAAACAAATTCATAAGTGCAAATGACGTAAGAAGGAATGTGTTTTATATTGAAAGTTAACATGTCATGATGATGATTATTATTATTATTTGGTACATAAAGTTAGTCATTTTGTAGTTTATGTTCACAACAAAACCCTTGCATAGTTCTTTCTGCAATACAATTAAAATTATTTGCATTTATGAAGATTTTTTCATTTTAATTTGTATGAATGTGGCATTTTCTTTTAGTAACGTGTTGATAATATCATTGCCTCTTGCAATCATTGTGCATGTAAGTTGTTTAAAGAATACAATACTTGATAATTACAGATCTAACCGCCATTGATATGCATGCACCCACAGAAATTTTGGAAAATCGGCGCCCTTGGCACAAGGATTATACTGGCTGTGAGTTCAGACGCCAGAACTTCGGTAGTCTGCAAGGATGCAGTCCAGGGTGTACTTCTTCTTCTTCTTCTTCTTCTTCTTCTTCTTCTTCTTCATCATCATCATCATCTTTTCCATCCCCTTCTGCCATTAAACGTCGGGTTCCATCATCCACTTCCTGTACACTTTTCGGTCCAAGGCTAGTTTTCGTACTTCCGGCATTGTGTTCCCTTTCTTCTTTCCTATCTTTTCCACATACTCTTCCCATTGAACACTTGGTCGTCCTCTTCCCCTCTTGCCTTCTGGTCTGGCCTCCAGCACCTGCCTAGGCTTGCGATCCTCCTCCATTCTTGTAACGTGTCCAAACCCTTGCAGTGCCTTTCTCTCCATTGTTTCCAATAGTGGTTTTTGCTGTAACTGGTCTCTAATGGTGGTATTTCTAATCCTATCTCTTCTAGTATTTCCTACTACTTTTCGTAGGTATCTCATCTCTGCTGCTTGAAATCTGCTATTCTGTTTTGGTAGTAATGTTAAGCTCTCTGTTCCATACAGCAATGTGGGAATGTATATTGTCTTGTAAATTATCATCTTCGTTTGTTCACTTATTTCCTTTTTACCAATTAAAGTGTTGTTGAGTTGATAGTACACTTAGTTTGCCTTTTGTATCCTATTATTCACTTCTTCATCCATTCTTCCATTTGACGTTATGATTGTTCCTAGAAATCAAAGGAAAGAATATGGACGGATTCATTGGAGGCAATAAGGCAAGGATAGGACAAAGACATTTGGAACATGGAATATTACTTCTTTAACAGGTAAAGAAACTGAAATACATAGTTGGAGAAATGGGAAAATATAAAATTAAGATACTAGGAGTTAGTGAAACTAAGAAAAAAGGAAATGGAGAGAAGATCCTGGATAAGAATTACGCACTTTTCTACTCGGGAATAAGTAAGAAAAACAGGGCTAAGGAAGGAGTAGGAATTATTTTAGAAGAAAACTGCAGAGCAAAAGTGATAGACTGGGAATCAGTGAGCTCCAGAATAATAAGAGTAAATTTAGATCTAGAAGAAAAAGTAGCACTTATACAAGTATATACCCCAACTCAAGATGCAGAAGAATTTGAAAAAGACCAGTTTTACACAAATCTTCAAGAGACAGTGGATAAAGCCAGAGATATTACAAGGGAAATTGGAATGGTAGGATAGGAAATGTTGAGTTGATGTTTTAAGTCCACCTTGTGGATAGTAAGGCTAATCGGGACTGAACCTACAGTTTAAAGTGGAATCCGAACCACTATGTACCTCCACCGGGTTTCGAACCCGGGACCCCTTGCGCCATCGGGGAGGCCCCATGCTAGGAAATGAAGAAGAAAGAGGACATGGGAGTATGGGAAGACATGGAGCTGAAAGAACAGTATATACAAATGGAGAGCGAATGATAAACTTTTGTATAGATAACAACTTGCTCATAGGTAACACATTTTTCCCTCACAAGCAGATTCATAAAATAAGTTTTGAAGCTGGAGATAGAGGAGCCAGAAGTACAATAGATTACTTTACATACACTAGGACAATGAGATACGCCGTACAGGATGTTAGGGTATATAGAAGTGCAGAGATAAGCACTGAACATAGACTACTCATCATGAAGACAGGATTTAAAGAACCAAGAAGACAGAAAACAGAAAGATATACGAAAATAAAAGTAGCCCAACTACGAATCCCAGAGAAAAGATTAGAATTTGAAAGAAGAGTGACAGAAGAATTGAGCATGAGAGAAGAATAAATTAATTGGGAAACTACTTTGGAAAAGAGATGGAAGTGTTAAGAACAACTTTGCTTAAGAAAGCAGAAGAGGTGTGCGGACTTACCACAATAGGCGGACAAAAGAAAAGAACAAAATGGTGGGGCAATGCTGTTAAAGAGGAAGTTAAAAAGAAGAAAGAAGGTTGGAAAATGTATATCAGAAATAAATCAGAAAATAACTGGAATGAATACGTACAAAAAAGAAATAGTGCCAAGCAGGCAGTAAAACAAGCAAAGTTGGAAGCTTGGGAAGATTTTGGAAAAAAAACTGAAGAGAACTATCAAAGAAATGTTAAACAATTCTGGCAAACAGTCAAAAACCTTAAAGTGAAATATGGAAAGAGAATAGGGAATATAGAAGATATAGAAGGGAACATCAAAACAGAAAAAGGGGAAGTATTAAAAGTATGGAGTGAATATTATGGAGAAATGTTCAAACAGAATCAAGAAACGGAAGAGGGAGGAAATGCTGAAGAGAGAGTACAGGGTGAGCGCCAAGATAGAAATGGAATCGAATTGTTTTAAGTAAAGTTGGCAATATAAAAGATAAAACTTGGAAAATCAGCAGGTGCAGATGAAATATCCCCAGAGCTTAACAAATATGGAGGAAAGGAGGTTATACGGTGGATGTGGAGAATATGTAAAGAAGCATGGGAGAACAACAACGTACCAACAGACTGGGAGAAAAATATAATAATACCAATTTACGAGAAGGGTAGTACAATCAAGTGCGAGAATTACAGAGCCATATGCCTGTCCTCAGTAGCTATGAAGATTGATTGATTGATTGATTGATTTAGTTTATTTTACTTCGCGTTTTGTGCCTCTTGGCTAATTTGCGAAGATGGGGATGAGTGATAAAATGATGAAATGATGAAATTGATGAATGGACATTCACAAACAACCAAGCCCGACCGGGATTCGAACCCGGGACCCTTGGCGTCGCAGCGCGATGTGCTAACCACTCGGCCACAGGGTCGGGCCAGTAGCTATGAAGATCTACACATGAATTCTGGAAATGAAATTACGACACGAAGTGGAAAAGAAGAGCAAGCTGCATTTAGAAAGAATCGTGTCACAGGATATATATTTAAACTGCGGTAAGTCATTGAGAAGGCATTAAATAAGGAAAGAGAAACCTGTGTGGCCTTCCTGGATCTGAGAGCAGCTTTTGATACGGTACCGAGAAAACAACTATGGGATGCAATGGTGATAATTGGAACATCTCCTGCAAAGGAATGAGTATGAACACAGATAAGAGTACAGTGATGGTGGTGACAAAAGAAAGAGAAACTGCACCCCTAAATGAACAGTGGAAATATAAGCTGCTGGAACAAGTAAACAGATACACATACCTACCTAGGATACCAGGGTGTACTACGTGGAATAAAGGTTGACATTTGAGTGATTATGGGAAAGTCACCCCTTAAGAGGCCAAGAGAAATACAGAAACCTGACAGACACACACACATTCACTGATTGATTTTATTTTACGTCGCCTTTCTGCCACTTTTGAGACGAGGATTAGTGATGATGTAATAAAATCGATGAAGGGACACTCACAAATAACACATGCCCAGGCCAGGATTCGAAACCCGGACCCCTGGCGTCGTAGCGCGTTGTGATAACCACTCCGCCACATAGGCCGGCACAGACACATACACACACACGGAGAGGGAGAGAGAGAGAGGAAAAATGAGCCAGAAAATGATAGGCAAAACATAGAAGAACAAATGGTCAAGTATGATGGAAACAAGCTGTGGCATGCCCAAGGAGTAGTGGTGGAGGTCATAACCCCCTTCGGCCCAGTAGTGCTTAAAAAAAGAACGTCAAAGGCAGGAGAAGATAGCAAAATGAGAACTGACTACCAAGAAGAAATAAACGTAAAACACTTTCGAAAATCCTGGGCACGCCGCTGGGCATAAGAACAAACAATGAGATAATAAAACTGAGATAAGAAGGATAAGTACATATTATCATGTGCCTACCCCTACTTTTTAGGGGGTGGGCAAACCCTTTTCCCCCATGGGACAAAAAAACCCTTAGCCAGGAAGGGCAATGTTTAAATGTTGACTTATAAGGAAAGGGAATAACATTTATTCCACATAAAAAAGCACAATGAGCGGAACAAAAAGTTTCACCACGTGTTTTAAAGGGGGGCAAGTGCATTCCTTGCCCCGTGTGGATACGTCCATCCCTCTTATAGAAGAATCTTAAATTATTTACTGCATACAGTGTTGCATATTTGTGATTTTCGAATTGGACGTAATCTTTTGGAAATTATCTTAAAATGGCAAGGTCAACTAACCAGCTGTTTTCTCACTTAAAATATAAATAACTAAATTTTCATCAAAATGCACGAGAGCCGTGAGGGAAGTATTGACAATTTCAAGAGCAGTGCATAATGCATTTATTTTGTTCATTCCTCTTAAAGTAGTAAATATTCAGGTACTTGTGACATAGTAGGTTACTTTGTGCAGAGTAGTAAAAATAGGAATACATACGCGAATTGAGCAAAGTGCTTTCAGTGCATTAATTTTATCGAACGCATGGAACACTCGTCTCTCCAGTTGTTGCGAAAGGAATCTATACTCCTTTTACGGAATGTCTGGAGTAGCAACGCGCAGAGGCGAAAGCTTGTGGGTGGGGCCAGACTATGCAACGATCTCCTGAATGCAGAATTCGGGACGGCGACAGGGGTGGTGTGCCCACCCGATTGTCCACCCAATCAAATTCACTAAGTACATATACTTGGGGATATGTGAATGCTTCAACAAATAACTGTATTCTGGTGTTCATTATATGTATATTTTCCTCCTGAATATTATCTATACTAGAAATGTTCTTTACATCATCCAAGGCCTCCCCATGATGGAGTGGTAGTGTCGCCACCTTGTAATGAAGGGGTCCCGGGTTCGATTCCCAGTGGAGGCATATAGTGGTTCGGATCCCACTTTAAACTGTAGATCAAGTTCCGATTAGCCTTACTGTGCATGAAGTGGACTTAAAACATCAACTCAATCAATCAATTTAATCATCATCCCATAAAAAAGATGACTTTGTCATTACAAAGCAAAAGGAATTACTAGAGCTCTTCAAAGAAAAAAACTGTGATCAATTGAATACTTCATTATTAGAAGCAGCTAGTAGGCTTAGGATGCACAAAATTATGCAGGGTATGTTAGGATTGTGGGAGGGAGACTAGCAGTCTGGAGATAGGCCAAGGCCTTTCGAGGACTGTCGCGCCATGGGTTATTATTATTATTATTATTATATTATGATCAAGATTAGATCAGGATTTAGGGGAAGCTAGAGGGCAACAGCTCCGGGCCTTCACTGGCGTAAAATTGCTTTGAAAAGTACCACATAATGGAAAAAAATAGGTACTTCGGATGTGATGAAAAAATTACAGAAATACGTATAACTAACAACCTCATCTAACTTGGCGAAAAATTATAACTGAAACTGTGTAGAGGGGATTGGGATGGAGTCTTGGTGTTGTAAGCTCAGGGCCTTCACATGTATAAATCCCGGCCTGCGTATGGTTAAAAAATTCTCTAAATAAATAAATAAAAACCACATCTTAGCTTTGCTTCCTCCAGCAACGCGATAAAATATTTCGACTTTTTAATTAGGTCTACATTGAAATTGCAGAAGTGTCTCTTTCTTTAATTCATTTAATTTTTTTTCATCTTCAAATATCTACATGGTATTCAAAGTAACAACTTTGTATTCGTTCTACTAATAAATACTAATAAAAAGCAATCAAAATAATCACTAAAATACCGAGGTGTATAAATTGTGAAGTAACAGTTATGTGGGTTTGGAAAAAGCTACAGAATTATTGAATTGATAATGGATGGCTAATGCTATTATACGTTTTGCCTCAGTTACGAAATCATTTTCCTTGTGATTAACTTACGTAAAATTAAAAAAAGAAGGCGTGGGAAGGAAAGCTTTCTTTCTTGGGCGTCAGAGAACCAATCAATCACGATGAGAATGGTTTAAACTTTAGAGACATCATAGGTTCAGCCGAAAAGGTCAACAAAATTTGTAGATGCAGATGAAATAAAAAAAGAAAGGTATGTCACGAAGTATCCATAAGAAATTGTTGTTGTTTTAAGTCCACTTTTATGCTCAGATAGGCTAATCGGGACTAAACCTGCAGTTTAATATGGAGTCAGAACCAGTGTGCATTGTGCTTCCATCAGGAGAGGGGGCAGTAGAACTCAGAACCTCTTTATTATAAGGCGACAGCATTACACCATTGGAGAAAAAAAATATATAACTAACTAACTCTCTAGCCTTCTTAAACCCGAAGGTTCATGGCTGCAGCAACACAGGCCTTCCATCTGTCCCTATCTTGTGCAAGATCTATATACTCTTTTCCATCCCTACCGATTTCCCTTAGGTCCATCTCGACGTTGTCCCTCCATCTTCGTCTTGGCCTTCCTACTGGTCTCTTACCATCAGGTTTCCCAACAAGAATCCTGTAAACTCCTCTTTCCTCTCCCATTCGTGCCACATGGCCTGCCCACCTAAGTCTTCTTGATTTAATTATTCTAATAATGTCTGGACATGAATACAAATTATGTAGTTCTAAATTATGTAACCTTCTCCACTCACCTGTCTCCTCATCCCTTTTAGGTCCAAATATTTTCCTAAGGATCTTATTTTCAAATACTCTCAATTTATGTTCCTCTTTCAATGTAAGGGACCAAGTTTCACACCCATATAATACTACAGGCAAAATTACTGTTTTGTATATTTTAACTTTTAGTTTCTTAGATATTAAACGAGAAGACAAAAGTTTATGAAGAGAGAAGTAACATGCATTTCCTGAATTAAGCCTACTTTTTATTTCCTCTTTAATATAATTTTCATTTGTTAATATTACTCACAAGTATTTGAATTTGGAAACTGGTTCAAACGAGTTGTTATCAATAATTAGATTTTGATTATTACCTAACACTTGGTTTCGGCCTGTAAGCATATATTTAGTTTTCTCTTTGTTAACTTCCAAACCTATCTCTTTGGCAGTTTTGAAAAATATTTTAGCATTATTCTTAATTGTATTCACATCATCCCCCAGTAAGTCTACATCATCTGCATATGCTAACAACTGAGTCACACCATTTAATTTTAGTCCTTCTTTAGTTTCGTTTACCTTCCTAACAGCATATTCTAAGGCAAAATTAAGGAGCAATGGAGATAATGCATCTCCTTGTTTTAACCCATCATGAATTGTAAATTTGTCAGACATATTAATACCCACACGAATTTTACTTTCTGTTTCACTGGTGCATATTTTTATCATACTAACAAGCTTCTTAGGTATTCCAAACTCTACTAATATATTATATAATTTATCTCTTTTGACCGAATCATATGCTTTTTTGAAATCAACGAATAGCTGATGGGCATTTTGATTATATTCCCACTTTTTTTCAAGTGTCTGTCTGATGTGAAAAATTTGATCTGTAGTTGATCTGTTGCGTTTAAATCCACATTGATAATCACCTATAATTTCATTAGCATATGGGGTTAGTCTTGTTAAAAGAATGTTAGATAATATTTTATATGTTGTTGAGAGTAGAGAAATTCCACGGTAATTATTGCAGTTCATTTTATCACCTTTTTTAAACACAGGAACAATTATGGATTCTTTCCACTGTTGAGGGATTTCTTCTTTATTCCATATTAAACAAATTAATTTATGAATTCGACATATTAATGAATTTCCACCATATTTATAATTAACTCAGCTGGTATTAAATCAATGACTGGTGCTTTGTTATTCTTTAGCCTTTTAATAGCATCTTTAACTTCACTTCAGTCAAGTTAGGTTCTGGAACTAAAGGTTCTGCTGTGTGGACTTCATTTACTTCTGATTTATCTCCTACATGGACATTTAAAAGGTCATTAAAGTAGTTCTTCCATCTATTTAGAATATCGCTTGGGTCAGCTAGAAAATCACCGTCTTTATCTTTTATCAAGTTTACTTTAGGTTGCCACCCCTTTCTAAACTCATTTACACCTTTATATAAATCTCTGATATTTTTATTTTTGCTGTTTGTTTCAATTTCGTTAATTTTGCTTTTCAAGTAATCTCTTTTTTTACTTCTAAACGTGCGGTTAACTTCTCGCTTTATTCTATTATAATTGTTTAGATTTGTATCATCCGAGTTATTTAACCACCTAAGTCTAGCCTGATTTCTTATTTCTATTAGATTATGACATTCATTATCAAACCATGGCTTACTTTTTCTCGGTTTATGGTATCCTATACTTTCTTTAGCTGCTGATTCTATTGCATTACGTATGTGCTCCCAATTCTTATTTACGTCTGTTTCATTTATATTTTCATCATCATTTAAATCCTGCAAAACATCAAATCTATTTGACAGTTTAATTTGGTAATCTTTCTTAATTCTTTCATCAGTAAACTTTCCTGTATCAAATTTTAGAACTTTTAGATTTTGTTGCTTATGATTTATCACTGAGAGTCTTTCTCTTAATTTAGCAATTACTAAATAATGGTCACTGGCACAGTCAGCACCTCTATGTGTACGAACGTCAATTATACTAGTATGCCTTCTCTTATCAATGAGAATATGATCTATCTGATTATGAGTTTTACCATCTGGAGAAGACCAGGTATATTTATGGATATCTTTATGTTTAAAAGTGGTACTTTTCACAATTAAATTCTTTGAGGTTGCAAAAGTAATCAATCTTATACCATTATCATTACTTAATTCATGAAGACTTTCTTTACCAATCGTGGGTTTAAATGTCTCTTCTTTGCCAATCTGTGCATTACAGTCACCTAACAGAAAAAAAATATATACAGAAAGAATTCACACGATTCGTGTCATTTTATCACCACATAAGATGCGTTCATTTAAGAGGGTGTATTGCCATATACAAATTTTTGAGACTTTCGGAAAACAACTTCATTGTTCACGGAATTATCTGCTTTGATCCAACAATGAAACACTGAAATTGAAACTACCACCTCAACTTTCTAAGTGGTATGAACTAATGAAACTTCATTTTTGGAAGAGTAAGTTGGTGCTGACTCGACTGATTTGTTCTACGGAATGTTACTTTTCTCCTAATTTTGGCTAATGGCGGCGATGAGGTTCAATGGTGATCAGATGAAAGTGACGAATGGCGAAAGCAAATACACGCATCGACTGAAAGTACACCCCCCCCCCCCCACACACACACACACAAATAATTATTTTGACTGTAATTCCAGGCGCCAGAGGCTCGTTTGCCTGCACGATTATAGTTTACAGGGTATACTAAACAGGATAGAGGTTGACATTTGAGTGTGTTCGAAAAGGTCACGCCATACAATCCAAGTCATCTGTGAAAAAGAGGTCAATTTCGATTAATTCCTTGTGTCCAAAATCACATTCTACAAAATGTAAACTATTCATTACCTCAGTGCATGTGTCATTCTAACCATACGTGCGTTACTTCTCCCGCAAGAGTAACGAAGGCTTACTTCAGAAAACGAATAGGAACTTAACAAATAATCTCTTCACATCTTAACAGATTTTTCAATTCGAACAGGTGTTCTCGGATTACCAACCAGGTTAGATTTGAGTTAGCTTCCAACTCGAGCGCATACATTGCTCTCATTATCAGGGAATCCTTGGAAACGTTGGAAGCTAACTCCAATCTAACCTGGTTGGTAATCCGAGAACACCTGTTCGAATCACGTCGCCAGATTTCTCAATGTTACTTGATTATTACTTTTGGGCGATGTTTTGTCAAAATAGCGTTTCATAAGTCTGGAAATACTTTATGTAGAATGAACAAATAATTGGTTTATCCATGTGCGTGTTCACATTCCCAATAAGACATTAATTTTAATACAAATACCGTCGCCACATTTTGCCACTTGTTGCACCCGCACTATGGCCTCTTAATGCTAAATACCTTTCTACCGAATGAAGTAAACTGTCCTTGCTCCCAAGTTTTGGCACCCGATCGCCGTTACTGCAAACATTCAGACACAGTTTTCAGTTGTAATAACCTTGTAAACCAAGAAAATTTATCATTAACCCCCAAGTTTCAGTCATAGTATTTTCATCATACGTATGATGAAAATACTATGATCAGGAACATGCATTTAAATTACGGAAAAGTAATTAAATTCTTCACCATTGTCTACCATCACACTTTCTATCACTGTCGTCAAATATATAAAATGGAGTGAGTATGTGCCTTGTATTTTTTGCACTTGATGGACAAAATCTGATGCAACCAATTCACATTTATTTCACTACATTGACATGAATAAAAGAATGTGATTAGAATTTATGGCTTCGCATTTCCATCGGAGACAAAACAAAAGGAAGTGCAACAAGATGCGAGAATAGATTAGTAAAGGAAGAGGAAAGACACCAAACATACACACTCGCATGTGAAGTGATTTTGTGTGTGTGCTTTGATTCATTGATTTGGTGTTTGAAGTCCACTTTATGCACAGTAAGGCTAATTGGGATTGGACCTACAGTTTATAGTGCGATCCGAACCAGTATGAACTTCCACCGGGTATCGAGACCGGTACCCCTTGATTACAAGGCGACGTTTTGTGGTGTGCGTGTGTGTGCCAGTTAAAAGAAAGATTTGAAGAATGGGACGAGTGAACGAAGAAAGAGGTAACAAGCTGAGAAAGAAAGATATAAGAAGGCATTAAAGAGTAAAAAACAAAAGATGAAAAGGAAAGGGAAAAGAAGTGAAGGAAAATCGGGAGTGTAATAGAGAAGGGGATGCATATACATGTGTCGTACATACGTATATATGTACATACCTAGGTTTATACATATGGTCTTACATTTATACCTGCCCACCCTAATCTATCAATATACAGCTTCTGCCCACCCGGTCGAAAATTTCTGGCGCCGCCCTTGAGAATTCCCCTAGTCATTCATCTTCGGGATATTTGTTTCTGGCGCTTGTTGGACATATTTTTCCACGAGAATTATGTAAAGTAAATCATATAGGGGTGCTGAGAGGATGCGGAAAGAAATTTGGGGTGCGATGTTTAAAAAAAAAAAAAGTATGGAAATATGCTAGAGCCATTACATCAAATACTAATCAATTCTTAATAGGTTTCTATGAAAATACATCAATCGCACTGAAGGCTACTATACTCTGTCCCAATATCTCTGGAGCAAGAGAACGAAAACAAGAATGCTCTGCGCAAGTACCTTAGTGGTAAGATTGTTCAAGGCATGTTATCAACAATGATCAAGAATCCAGTGGTTTCCAAAGTGTGCGCCCCAGGGTGCCGAGAAATGTTAGAATATTTTCACTTAAATGACACTTACTTGTTAGTCTTCACTTGTTTTTTTTAGTACTTTTTACATGTAAAATGATTCTGAAATTAAAATGTGTCTATTTATTAACTTAATACAAGCAATCTAACCACTAACCGAGTGTTGCAAGTGTTGGAAAGGTCTACATTCTGATTTGGTCGCCGCGGAAAAATCTTTAAACACTGGGCGCCGTGAAAATAAAAAGTTTAAGTTTGGGAACCCCTACTATAGACCATTATCGAAAATCACAAACTTAACAGTTGAATAAGCAAAAGAAACAATTCTTAACAACAATGCCGATGAAAGAAAGAAAGCTGAGAGTAAAACCAATGGCTTGCTTTACAATAATAACACCTCCTTCAGTTCACATGGCAACGTGGTTTCAATAAGCTATAACGTAATATGACACTAGAGTGCGCGTCAAATCTCCTGCATATGGCGATAGCCAATAGCAGCGCACTGCAGCGGTGCCATGTCGAAATCTCACACGGAAAAGAGAGAGCGTGGTTGAGCGAAACGCCTTGTGAAGGAGAGCACGGCAAGGCCGCACGTCTGTGATTCGCTGGTGCTGTTCACCCGTTCAAGGCCATATGCAGGAGATTTGACGCGCACTCTATAAGAGTTAAAACCAGTGTGCGAATTAACGGGGGGGGGGGGGGGGCGGTTGCCATGGATTTCCTCCCCACAGAAAATTTTATCCCCGGGCAAAGGAGAATTATTTTCATCCCTGTCAGGGATGTTTTTATCCCCTTAAAGAAAATGGGATTGAAAGCATGTAGTTTTAAATATATAACAAATAAACAAACAACATTATTTGTGTCCATTAATGATCTAGTCATCAGAAACATCCCTGCCAAAGTATGCAGCATTGTGAATTAAAGATAAGACATCATTATACATGCAACTGTCTAACTTTACCGAGCCGAGATAACAGCAGAGCAGGCTGTTATCCACTTAAGTTTTCATGGCATAGTGCTGATATTTTTACAAGCATGAAAATGGTCACAAGAAACTTATAGGTAGATCAGATCGACATTAAGTTTGAACTTGACAATAAAAATTTGCTCAAGTTTTCAGTGTTACTAGTTCGATAGCTGTTTTTTTATGTGTGTGGGTAGTGGAGGCGATTGGGGGGGGGGGGCGAGGGGGGCTGCCCCACACTTTCTACCACTTTTGCTCCCGCACTATGCTAACCCTTATCTGCCAAGGGAAAGTACACTGTCCGGGGCGGTGGAATAACCGCGAAACGGACTAAGCGCCAAAGAGAACAACCGCAAAACGTAACGCGAAAGGAATAAGAGCGAAACGGAACAAACGCGAAGGAACAAGCGCGAAAAGTTTAACCGCGAAACGGAATAAGCGCGAAATGGAATAAGAGCGAAAGGAACGACCGCGAAACGGATTAAGCGCGAAACCAAACCTCAACACCGGAATAAGCGCGAAAGGAACAACCGCGAAACGGATTAAGCGCGAAACCAAAATTCAAAACAGGAAGAAGCGCGAATGGAACAACCGCGAAACGGATTAATCGCGAAACCAAACCTCAACACCGGAATAAGCGCGAAAGGAACAACCGCGAAACGGATTAAGCGCGAAACCAAAATTCAAAACAGGAAGAAGCGCGAATGGAACAACCGCGAAACGGATTAATCGCGAAACCAAACATCAACACCGGAATAAGCGCGAAAGGAACAACCGCGAAACGGATTAAGCGCGAAATCAAAATTCAAAACAGGAAGAAGCGCGAAAAGAACAACCGCGAAACGGATTAAACGCGAAACCAAAATTCAAAACAGGAAGAAGCGCAAATGGAACAACCGCGAAATGGATTTTCTCTCTCTCTCTCTCGCATTTCTCTCTCTCCTCTCTCTAGTGAGTGAGTGAGTGAGTGAGTGAGTGAGTGAGTGAGTGAGAGAGAGAGAGAGAGAGAGAGAGAGAGAGAGAGAGAGAGAGAGAGAGATATTAAGCGCGAAACCAAAATTGAACACCGAAATAAACGTGAAAGGGATTAACCGCGAAACCAAAATTAAAAACCGGATTAATCAATAATAATGCTTGGTTGGCAGCATTTTTCTTGTTCGACATCTTCATTTATCTTTCTAGCGTTAAAAAAAAACAACTAATTTTTAAATTTAAAATAGAACTTCGACTTGGAATTAATTCATACATAGACAAAAGCAATAGTTGCAAAAGAGACGACTTTTTTGAACGGACGTTTTGTCATATTCATATTTCAGTATGCTTATTAAATATATCTACATTTATAATATATATACATTCACATACCTAGAGTAAAATTTGTACACTTTGAATTTGCTGCTTCTAAAGTTACAATAAACAATATTCCATAAAAGATTTAAAGTGCAATGAACAGCAAGCTCGAATGTATGACTCAAACAGTCATGCTATCCAAAATAATACGAGAAATAGAACACACATTCAGGGTGGGAGAATTTTCTTTCCCTGGTTGGGAATGAAAATATAAATTTAGAGCCTGGGATGAAAAAAGTAGAAGGGGGAAATTCCCTGGCTTCCCCCCTTCGATTTGAACACTTTAACAGGAAAAGTGTTGGTAAGATCACCCGACAGTGTGACAAACTTCGTCACCGCGTAATCGAGGAGTCCTGGGTGACCACATTGAATATTGGTTCATTGACAGCCAATTGAAAATGTAGGTTCTGTCCTGATCAGGTAATCTGTGTACATGCAAAAAACGGATTTGTTTAAATCAACACAACACGTTAGTCGTTATTGTAACCGCAAACAAAAACTTTGATAGCCTTTACTAAATATAGACATCGTAATCAAAATCTGTGTGAGCACTCTACGCAAAGTTGTACGATTACACTGCGCAACAAAAAAAATATTTTTTCATACCTCCGGGGTCAAAATAGGTGATTCTTAAGGAATTTCGAAAATCGCCATAAGAATGTCCTGTCACGTTAGGTTCAAAAGATAAGAACAGATTTAGTATTATCATTATACGATAAATCGTATACGTATATTATACGTGAAGTAAAACGCTCGCACTGATATTGACACACGGTCACACTTATAAAATCGTGTCACAATGTTGTTAAATGAGCTTACAAATGTACAATTGATATACATGCAATGATACGTAACAATAGCATAGATAAGAGGGGGACATGAGGATATATGCCCCCCTTTTGAGGTTGTTTTTTTTCTGAACCTTCGGATTCAAGGTCTATCCAACATTTGATGATTACATGATTTAATGTACCACTAGTATCCCCCTTAGCCAAACCCTATCTACGCCACTGATACCTTATTTTGTAACGAAACATGTCTGTTACCTTGCTTACAAATGCTGCCGCTTGTAATCCTGTTTAATCTTTCGCATAAGAAACCAACAGTAATCCCCCATTATGGCAGGATCCTTTCGACCATGGTATCTCTTCTCCATCACGGAAATGTCTTGATGAAACCTTTCCCCTTGTTCGTCACTAACTAACATCCCCTACATTTTCAGGGAAAAAGTCAATATGTGAATGGAGGAAGTGAATTTTCAAGGACATATTGCAGCCCATGTTTTTGTAGCATTCCAACAAATTTGTGACCAATGTTTTGTAATTTTCGGCTTTTCTGTTTCCAAGAAACCCATGTACAACACTTTTTAAAGGACTGCCAAGCTGTTAACTCAACTCCTTGTAAAAGATTTTCAAACGTTTCGTCCAAAATGACCTTCCTGATTTGAGGGTCGATGAAAATTCCTTCCTTCAATTTTGCATACGTCATCTCACGAAACTTACTTTGCAGATACGTAAATGCAGGCCCGTAGCTAGAACTGACCTCTACGGGGCTCACGGGTTATCAGTGGGGGGGGGGGGGCTTTGTGAACCAAGTCCATTTTTCAAAAGTTTAATAGTATTAAATGAAGCTAAATTGGGGACTACATGTGGTAAACGTTGTAAGTGCCAAAAACGAAAGTGTTGGGAAATTGCATCGTTCCGCACATCAGCCCGTAAGAACACACTAGTGACCTCTTTACACGCCCTTTGAACTACTTAGAAGGCTACCAACCACTTTTCACGTTTACCACATTATAAAGCATGGCACATTTCATAGTTTAACGCGGAAAACGGTGTTTGAATTCTTGTGGCACTTACAGCATTTGCCAATTTTAGTCTTCAATTATGTGTGTCGGGGGTCATTAAGTTAAATTAAAATATAAAATTTAGAAATATACAAATACTAGTTTTTTTTCTACATCTTCTAAAACATCTCTTGAAGTGACACCATCCATACTATTTTTGATGATACAGATATTTATATCATACATGTTAAAATGTACAGTCACGGACACTTTTGGGTTGTAATGACCTAATTTACTTTCAATGGAATCGCTACAACACAGAAGTGTCCGAGACTGTACAATATTTACTTCAATCATAGTGCCTATCATACATTCCACCCCCGGGCAAAGCAATAAAACTTAGGATCTGTTGACATTTGACGCAGATGCGGAAGGAATGTGGATTATGACATCAAAGTCACAGATTTCTGTCAAACGAGAGGCTGCAACAGGGGCAGGGAAGGTACAGATAAAGAAGGCTCCCTATGAAAGAACTTTCTAAAGTCTAGAGAATCTTCTAAACCTTGCCGCTGCTTGGACTTCAGTTCATAAACAAGATGAACGAATGAAGTTGTGAACAAATTAATATATTCTGTCTACATTTTCACTCTTCACCTCAAATTAGAACACAAAATAGTTTTACCTAGGGGGGTTGGCGACCCTGTCATGGGGGGCACAGCGCCCCTGGAACCTGCCTGGCTACAGACCTGCGTGAATTCGTCGCCATCTTTGTTGAGTACCTTCACAAAGTTCTTCATCAACCCAAGTTTGATGTGCAAGGGAGGAAGAAGAATTTTATGAGGCGGAACCAATGTTTCAGCTTATATGTTACATACTCCTGGAACGAATTCTTCCCGCTTCTCACACTGTTGCTGCACCAAACAATGTTTGTCTTTCGCACGGCTGTCCCACAAACACAAAAAGCAACAATATTTCGTGGAACCACTTTGTAATCCAAGCAGTAAACCAATCACTTTTAGGTCTCCACATATCTACCAACCATGATCCTCGTATTTTATAACACGCACAATTACAGACATATTTTCATGAGTTTCTTTCAAACCGACAGAATGGAACACCGGAACCGATGACAACGTATTATTACCATTATGAAGCAATACTGCTTTCAAACTAAATTTTGAGGAATCTATAAACAATCGCCACTCATCTGGATTGTATACAACACCAATTTTGTTCATCAAACCAGTAATGTCTGTACAGAAACACCTACTGTATTCCCCTCCATAGCACAATATTGTGACGAAACTTAGAAATTTTTGTACCAGGGGCAAGTAATTGCCATTGCTTAAGTCTAGAACCTAGAAGTTCGGATGTTTCTTTGGACAAATTTAAGTCCCGTGCTAAATCATATGTCTTCCTACTGTATCAAATGTATGTCACTGCCAGAATGTACTGGTGCATAGTCCGGATCTTTTGACGTGGAGGCCGCTGGCTCTGGTGAAAAGTCCGGTTCAGGTTCATCACGGTCTCCTTCGACTGTCCATGTTTCAGAGGGTACAGGTAATAGGTAAATCGTCATTGTGAGACACAGGTAGTTTATTTTTTCTAGACATGCCGGATATTTTAGTCATGCAGAAGTAACAGTCAGTAAGGTGGTTTGTTGGTATTATCCACACCATCGGTACAGCAAACGGTAAGGCTTTTAATTTTCCATGCAACCACAACCTAAGATTTGTTGTACAAGTTATGCAGCACTGATGAGAAGCCCATGGTTTGTCTTCGTTACCAATCCGACACCCGACTATAGGAAACACGTGAGATAAGTGATATGCGGCTCAAGTGACCAAATACATGACAGTTTTATAACCTCAAGCGCGTAGTAAAATTGTTGTTATGTTTGAAAAAAGGGAAGAGGACTTGGAAAGGCACAATGTCATCCTGGCAAAGTATTTTAATCTTTCACTCTTTCATTTCTGCCGGATGACTCGGCTTACTTTATGTTCTTAATTTCAACAAATTAGCAGTGTGACAATTACTTTTGTCACCAGTCTTTTTGTAGTTTATGTGAGTGTATTTTAGAATTTCGTAAATACTCTTGACAACTTTCTGTAGCCAGTTGTGCTTTTTGGCTTTTCTTGGATTTTCGGTTCTAGACGGCGAGGGTAGGAAAACAATAGCGAGTTGTGGAATTTTTGACACTAAGGGTGACTTTTACTTGTTCAACGAAGGGAGGAACGTCCGATTTGCCGACCGAGGGGGAGTTCTTTCGCAACACGTGTGAGGACTGCTCTGTTTTTTTTTTTTCACCCCCAAACCTCCCAAGTGGACAACGAGCCTGGAAGAAAGACCACCGTCCAGCATTTTTTCTAAGCTAACGAACTGCGAGGCGGTTGATTTTTGAAGTTTCAAGTTTTCCTTAAATACCCCTGGACTCCAGAGGACTGAAACAGTTTAGCGCCATATTCAGATCGAACACCATCTCCGCGTCGCTTTGCGCGAGTTACGGAACTTTGCTTTGTTTTAACCTTTCGACCGCGTCGTGTTAATTGTCGTGAGTGTGTGATCGCAGTGACAGTGCCAGGAATTGAGGCCGTGTTGATTACGTGTTTCACGTGCTCCAGGTGTTTTTCCCTTTTTTGTAAGGAGGGACATTGAATAAATATGGGCGGCTGAGAAAGCTACGAGAGGGACGGGACCTTCGGGTTTCCGATTACTGCTGCCATGAAGTTAAGAGAAGAAGCCACGACGCCTGCTTAAGTATACGACGCCTTAAGCCAAGAGAACCGCAACACGACGCTTGCATAACGGCGTCTGAGATGAAAGCCACGCCGCAACGACAACTCGCATTGCCAACCCAGATGAGAGACGAAAGTACCACAACGGTGAGACGGATGTTACGCCGAGAAAAGAAGAAGAGATAGAGATGAAACGACGTCCGCCCTTAGACGACCCGACGCCCTGCGTATCCCCGAACGGCCATTGAAGCCATGATCGGATGCAACGCCCCGAGCAGACAGATGGAAGCGAGGTGTTTTTCCGCCCATCTTCGTCGCCGCGATGGAAAAAGGGAAGAAAAATTAATGTTACGTCTAAGTCGAAGAGACAGTTTTTGCCCGCCAGGAGGACAGACTGGCATAGCCACGAGTATCGTCGGGACGCCGCAACGAGGACCACGCCGCCATTGAGTCGGTATAGTATCCTCCAGTTATTTCTTTATGTGTGAGAGTGAACATTTGTCCACCTACGTCGTCACTGGTTCGTCTTAACACAAAGCGAGATGAAATCGAACAATGTTGCCTGCAATTATTAATTATTTTGGCCAATCAAATCGAAAGTACTATAAATCTTCAAAAATTAAGAACCTATTTCGCTCACCCTTCGAAGTTCTATAAATGTAAAAGACCTACTATTTGTTATTGTTTTCCTATTCTCGCGCCGAGTATTTATATAATTAATTATTTGACTTTTACCGTGCTCTTTGATATATATAGGTATTAGAAAAACTAGGTACTAAATAGTATAGCTGAGTTAATCATTTTGAATATATCCTAGTTTATATTACAGTCGTTTGTATTACCAGCACTCGTGTACTTGTAATCAAGTTTATTTCCTCTTGTCACTCATTTAGTCTATGCTTATTATCTTTGCATAATAGTGCCTCAACAAGTGTAATGTCAATTATTATTCACTTTTGGTAACTATGACGCCTAGCTAATCGCGTCTCATACGTGACAGAGCGCTAGCCGCGCTTATTTACATTGAAAGCAAGCCTAAGGGGCTAATAGAAATCTCAAATATTCGAAGGTACACGGGAAATAAACCAAAGAGGTGGTTAGATATTTTATCATGTAATGCTATATTGTGTCCACCCCTGCAGTGTGTGTGTGTGAGTGCATGATAGAATGAGAGTGAGGGGATATGTAATGGTTACATTATCATTGTTGTGTTTATTTTTACCGAATACACGTATATATATTCGTTATCCTACAGGTGTTCTTGATTCATTTATATGTATGTATAGATGTATATCCTCGTATGATCGATATTTTTGGTTTTAGTCCTGAGTTTGAAGCTGTATAGCTTGTCTCCATTGACCAGAAGATTTATAGTTTTCTATTATTACAATAATTATTATTATTATTATTATTGCTATAAATGAATAACAGCACCACTTTATGCACGACGTGGCTTACCGCCGGAGGTGTAAATAACCGACCCGGTGACATGAACCTGGACTTAAACCGTTAGCTGGTGGTAGGAATCGTGTTTCCTTAACCGGAGACGCGAACCAAGGACCGACGACCGTCCAATCGGGCGGCCGCGGAACCCTGAACCTACGGACTAGCGGTAGAGTTGTTTGGCACCTCGAACTGGGGACTTCGGTCTCCAGGACGAATGGTCAAACCCGTTACAATTTGGCATCCCGAACAGGCACCGGTCTTCTTTTTCGCCTTCATCGGGTGTGTCACGGTAGTAGTTTTACAAGTGCATAATATTTTTTTTGAGTAAGCGTTGAAATGTTTTTATACGTATTCTGCTATGTTTATTGATATCCATATTTAGTATTCGGTGTTTATGTTATCTCGGCGCGAATTTGATTAACGTAAAGGGCAATTATGTAGGCAAACATCGGCAAGGGCGATATTTCAAGGAAGTAGGTTATACAGATTTAGTGGCAATTTTTTTGTGTGTGCGCGTCGTTTTTATTTTCATTAGGCTTCTACAAGGTAGCAGGAAAGGACCCGTCGTGCCCTCCTCTCTGCATTTTTGATAGGTAATTGTTTGTATTGTTTTTCTGTAGTGCGTTATATATTTTTGAAGTGCAGATTTATTTTCTGACGACCTCAGGTCATAGTGAGTGTTTTAAATATGTAATGAAATTGAGAAGTGAGAAAATTATTTATCGAAAGATGAGCGAAGCACGAAATTGTGTAGTTTGCGGGATGGAAATCCCATTAGGTGAAATGGACCCGTCGAACGAAGCGCAGCCGCGCTGTAGTACTTGTCCTATTTCGTCAGGAACTCCAGGACACGGGGGCTTAGTGGTAAATACTGAATCCACGCCACCTTTTGAAGACCTGAATCAGCTGACCGTTTACCCCCCGGAAGAAGTCGCTCCGATGGAAAAAACCGATGATGCATTGAAGAATGGCGCCGGCACCAACGACAGGATGTTCGAGATGATAAGACAGCTGATCCGGGCGGAGCACGCAGAGACACAAAAGCGAATCGAACAACTTGAGACCCGATTCCAGGAAGTGGTGCGTATTTCGGTGGAACAAATGACTGAACGTTTTTCCACGCGTTTGCAAGTTACTGAGCAGAAACTCACCGCGGAAATCGCTCGCTTGGATTCCCGTGTTGATGACCAGGACCAGCAGTTGGCAACACTGTCGCGACGGACAGACCACACGGAAGAGAAACTGGCACTTATGAGAAAATCCTCGGCCCAGCTTGAGGCGAGCTGTCACCAAAACTCTGAAGGTCTGAGAGAGCGGGTGACGAAAACAATAGGCGAGGTTGAGGACCATTCGCAAAGGATACAGGCCTTGGAAAAAAGAATGGACAGTTTCGACCTTTCTCACCCTCAGCGACGAGAAACGCCCAGGGCTAACCCAAGTACTTCGGCCACCAGCAATAATGAGGAGCCTGTCAATGAGCCAGCGATAAATGAGAGTTTCCCCGGTTTACCCACTCGACCAGCGACCACCAGCTGCGAAGGTCATTATTCGCCACCCACAATTGCGAGGCGAGAAATTTTTCCACTTGAATACAAGAACCATTTCAAAAGATTCAACGGGGCTGATCGGGTTTTACCGTCTGCATTTTTGGAACGGTTTGAAACTACCTCAGAGGAGCTGTCCTTAGGGAATAATGAAAAGATCCTGGTTTTGCGAGGCTTGATGGAAGATCGGGCGAAAAATTGGTTTCAAACGAATGAAGGGCATTTCACATCTTATGAAGCTTTCCGGGAGATGTTCCTAGGGCACTTTGAGCGGCCGATCCAAGTAGAACGCATGTTAATGTTACTGCGCAATGAACGTTACAGCCGAAACGCGGGCGTTACGTACGCGCAATATTTCTGGAAAAAATATAATGAATTCAAGGCACTGCAGCCTCAAATGACGGCTCCAGAAATAATCGCGGCGCTGATATATCATTTTCCTCAAGATGTCCGGCGTCACCTTAATGGCAGTTGCGTGTTCGACCCCGACTCGATGTCGCTGACGCTGGAGAACCTGTACCAGTGCTCAGAAGAAGAAGAACGCGACAGGGCAGAGCGCTGGAATAAGCGTCCCAGAGGAGAAGATGATCGTCACGGCCGGAACCGACCCCAGCGAGTTCAGATGGTTCAGCGAGGACAGCACCACGATCCACGCGCCAATGATCAAAACTTTCACCCCTCACCACCTTCGCCACAGAGAGAACAGCGGCAGTACCAGAGAGGCAGACGTGGAGGAGGAAATATGCGTCGACCGCCGCACGGCACAGTGCAGGGCAACCGCGACGATAAGTTTCAACTAGGTCAGATACGTGATGGGTATTACCGACCCCACGGTCGATCAAGGAGCCCGCGGTCGGACCGAGGAACTGAAGAGCGAAATCAGGTGCAAACAAGCAGTGACTCTCCAACACCTGGCGTCTCCGGACTACAGCCTTCGGGATACCGTTAAGTTCAGCTCTCATATCAGTGACTTTACAATTTGATTTGTTTTTGTATTATTATTTATATGTCACTTATTTCTATATTACTAGCATCATTGCTATTTTTCAACATTATGTATTTTTGTATTATGTATTTATTGAGCCCTGTTTACTTGTGTATTATTATTGTGATTCATCAAGGAATTTTTGTGTGAAATTTTATATACAGGGTGCTCACATAAAAAGTATTTTTCATGTATAGATTCGATTTATATACAGGGTGTTTTCAAAAAAGGTGTTCACATACAGGGTGTTTTAAAAAAAATATGTAACCTTAAAAAATCTCCCCAGCCGAGAGCGATTTTTAAAGCCTACAATTTTTTTTTGAAGTTAGGGGGGGCGAGATGTGACAATTACTTTTGTCACCAGTCTTTTTGTAGTTTATGTGAGTGTATTTTAGAATTTCGTAAATACTCTTGACAACTTTCTGTAGCCAGTTGTGCTTTTTGGCTTTTCTTGGATTTTCGGTTCTAGACGGCGAGGGTAGGAAAACAATAGCGAGTTGTGGAATTTTTGACACTAAGGGTGACTTTTACTTGTTCAACGAAGGGAGGAACGTCCGATTTGCCGACCGAGGGGGAGTTCTTTCGCAACACGTGTGAGGACTGCTCTGTTTTTTTTTCTTCACCCCCAAACCTCCCAAGTGGACAACGAGCCTGGAAGAAAGACCACCGTCCAGCATTTTTTCTAAGCTAACGAACTGCGAGGCGGTTGATTTTTGAAGTTTCAAGTTTTCCTTAAATACCCCTGGACTCCAGAGGACTGAAACAGTTTAGCGCCATATTCAGATCGAACACCATCTCCGCGTCGCTTTGCGCGAGTTACGGAACTTTGCTTTGTTTTAACCTTTCGACCGCGTCGTGTTAATTGTCGTGAGTGTGTGATCGCAGTGACAGTGCCAGGAATTGAGGCCGTGTTGATTACGTGTTTCACGTGCTCCAGGTGTTTTTCCCTTTTTTGTAAGGAGGGACATTGAATAAATATGGGCGGCTGAGAAAGCTACGAGAGGGACGGGACCTTCGGGTTTCCGATTACTGCTGCCATGAAGTTAAGAGAAGAAGCCACGACGCCTGCTTAAGTATACGACGCCTTAAGCCAAGAGAACCGCAACACGACGCTTGCATAACGGCGTCTGAGATGAAAGCCACGCCGCAACGACAACTCGCATTGCCAACCCAGATGAGAGACGAAAGTACCACAACGGTGAGACGGATGTTACGCCGAGAAAAGAAGAAGAGATAGAGATGAAACGACGTCCGCCCTTAGACGACCCGACGCCCTGCGTATCCCCGAACGGCCATTGAAGCCATGATCGGATGCAACGCCCCGAGCAGACAGATGGAAGCGAGGTGTTTTTCCGCCCATCTTCGTCGCCGCGATGGAAAAAGGGAAGAAAAATTAATGTTACGTCTAAGTCGAAGAGACAGTTTTTGCCCGCCAGGAGGACAGACTGGCATAGCCACGAGTATCGTCGGGACGCCGCAACGAGGACCACGCCGCCATTGAGTCGGTATAGTATCCTCCAGTTATTTCTTTATGTGTGAGAGTGAACATTTGTCCACCTACGTCGTCACTGGTTCGTCTTAACACAAAGCGAGATGAAATCGAACAATGTTGCCTGCAATTATTAATTATTTTGGCCAATCAAATCGAAAGTACTATAAATCTTCAAAAATTAAGAACCTATTTCGCTCACCCTTCGAAGTTCTATAAATGTAAAAGACCTACTATTTGTTATTGTTTTCCTATTCTCGCGCCGAGTATTTATATAATTAATTATTTGACTTTTACCGTGCTCTTTGATATATATAGGTATTAGAAAAACTAGGTACTAAATAGTATAGCTGAGTTAATCATTTTGAATATATCCTAGTTTATATTACAGTCGTTTGTATTACCAGCACTCGTGTACTTGTAATCAAGTTTATTTCCTCTTGTCACTCATTTAGTCTATGCTTATTATCTTTGCATAATAGTGCCTCAACAAGTGTAATGTCAATTATTATTCACTTTTGGTAACTATGACGCCTAGCTAATCGCGTCTCATACGTGACAGAGCGCTAGCCGCGCTTATTTACATTGAAAGCAAGCCTAAGGGGCTAATAGAAATCTCAAATATTCGAAGGTACACGGGAAATAAACCAAAGAGGTGGTTAGATATTTTATCATGTAATGCTATATTGTGTCCACCCCTGCAGTGTGTGTGTGTGAGTGCATGATAGAATGAGAGTGAGGGGATATGTAATGGTTACATTATCATTGTTGTGTTTATTTTTACCGAATACACGTATATATATTCGTTATCCTACAGGTGTTCTTGATTCATTTATATGTATGTATAGATGTATATCCTCGTATGATCGATATTTTTGGTTTTAGTCCTGAGTTTGAAGCTGTATAGCTTGTCTCCATTGACCAGAAGATTTATAGTTTTCTATTATTACAATAATTATTATTATTATTATTATTGCTATAAATGAATAACAGCACCACTTTATGCACGACGTGGCTTACCGCCGGAGGTGTAAATAACCGACCCGGTGACATGAACCTGGACTTAAACCGTTAGCTGGTGGTAGGAATCGTGTTTCCTTAACCGGAGACGCGAACCAAGGACCGACGACCGTCCAATCGGGCGGCCGCGGAACCCTGAACCTACGGACTAGCGGTAGAGTTGTTTGGCACCTCGAACTGGGGACTTCGGTCTCCAGGACGAATGGTCAAACCCGTTACAGCAGTACGACCGAAATATACCTAAAGCAACATCTCAGAACTGTGACGTGATGTGCAAGTATCTGGTGAACACTCATTTGTTTGTCGCATTGACCGGTGCCATTTATGTTAGGGAACACATTCACTTCACCATACGAGTTCTCAGCTTACAGGTTCTTGGTAGAATGCAATTAAGTTACAAAGAGAGCATTATGCCTTCTGTTCAATAAATACTGCGGGCTGCTGAGGCAGATACTGTCGTTTTGAGATCAAAGGATCCCGGGTTCGATTGCGGGTGGAGGCACAGTGCACTAGTGATCCAGAACTGATTTGCCTTTTTTGCATGAGGTGGGAATGGTGTAACTTACAGTCATCATAACTTTGCTCCACCCATGTGTTGTGTTAAGAAGCGGGAGAGTCGAAACCAAAGTCAAACACGGAAAAGAAAAAAAAAATGAACCAATTCTCATTTGTCCAAGGGCAATGCCAGGATGTTTGGGTTAGGGAGTCTCAGTCATCAGTAGAGAATCCATTATCCAGCTGCCTTTGCCTGGACTCCAAAGTAATGAACGTCGCCGCAAGTCAATCTGTGTGGGAAAAAAATAAACAAGGCACCTGGGTTCACATTTCACGCAGTGACCTTTCAACCCTAAACGCTTCTCATGAGTTCCTCGAGGCCAAGCCTTAGCGAAGATTATCAGCCGTTAACAGCTATCCACAAACAATCCATTGTTCTAATCCGGTTGACGTGAAAGACTCTCTCAATGCGTTCTTTAGCTTCGGACAGGATGGGGGAGGAAGGAATGTGTCTTCCGTCGCGCTAGAAATGAAGTGATGGGAAGGCTCAGGAGGACTTTGCTCTATTTTCTTCCTACACCGCATGGTGCTATAACCGTTACATTCCTTCAATCATCTTTTGATTTTAATTTTATTTTACGTCGCTTTTCTGTAACTTCTGGCCAGCAGCGACCATGAGAATGTAGAATTGTACATCTGGGGGTGTAAGTTCATATGTAGATGTAGAGCCAGCCAACTATGCAGGTGTGCTGTCGAGGAACTTTTGAGGGTGTGTTCGGACGTGTAAGAATGGGCAGTAGCGTGGCCAAGGGGGAGTTAGTTGGTGAAGGTCATGTCCCAGCAGTGGCGCAACCACAGGGGGGGGGGCAAACTTGATCGCAAATGAGTTCTAGGGGGCGAGGGGGGCAAACATTGACGGTCAAGTGTACCTGCAGGGGGCAATTATCGCCCAGAACTTCAAATTTTATGCACATAAAAATACTTTTCGTAAAATTTTCTTGCTCGCTTCGCTCGCAATCCGTGCTTTTCTTCGTCTTATCAAGTTCAGAACCGTACGTAGGGGGGCGGCGGGAGACGGCCCTGGGCACCGGACGATCTAAATGAAAAAAAGTTGTAAAATTGATTGATTGATTTGTGTGTTCTTTTAAGTCTACTTTATGCACAGAAAGACTAATTGAGACTGGGCCTATAGATTAAAGTTGGTTCCGAACCACTATGTGCCTCCACCGGGTATCGAACCTTGGACCCCTTGATGACAAGGCGACGATGTTACCACTACACCATCGGGGAGTCACAAAAGTTGCAATTATATATTGCCATGACGTTCCGTGGAATTGTTTGCCCGCTATTAATTTCAGCCTGCAAAAAGATTGGATCCAAAAATTGTCTTCCTCGCTTCGCTCGCAATTTCTATTTCTTCGCTGTAATGCATTGTAAATCACCAGACACAGAAATAACACTTGTCTTAATTGATTTTGTTTTAAATGCATGAAAATTGTTTTGAGGAAAGGAAGCGTCCACATTTGAGAGACAATTTATGTCATTTTTGCTGTTGGTTTATTGTGAGATGGATGAATTGGTTGGGTAATGTATTTAAATAATAGTATATGGTGTATATAATATTTATTAAAGAAACTTAGAATAAGTACACAATTTAGTGTCCACGTCACTCCACGTTGCATATATGTGAAACATATATCGTGCATGAAAGTTATGTTAATGTAAAAAACAATTATATTTGGAATGCATCTATCAAGCATTTTTGTCTTTCAAAAATAGTTTATGTGCTTGTTTTCCGTTATTAATGTAAAATTCAAATCGTTTGTTCGAACACAAATGCTTTAGCACAAACTTGTATCCCATTTTTGCATAATTTACGAGGATAATAACGTCTTTGATAATACCACTACTAATAGTAATAATAATGTTAGCCCTGGGTTCGAATCCCGGCTTGGGCATGGATGTTTGCGAGTATCCATTCGTCATTTTCATCATGCCATCACTCATCCCCATCTTCGCAAATTAGCCAAAAGTGGCACAAGAAGCGAAGTAAAATAAAGCAAATCAATATTATTAATAATAATAATGTTATAATAAAACTATTATTAACATTATTTTATTAACATTATTATTATTATTATTATTGGTACGTTTTTCCTGGTACTTGCCCCCCAGACAAAAATTCGTGGTTGCGCCTCTGTGTCCCAATATTAAAAAAAGTCAAAGCAAAATCACTGAGAATGGGTGACGAATAGATAACTGGATACTCGCAAGGGATCGACCACCTAACGCGCTTTTTTCTTTTAAAACTTTTTTCATCTCATTTTCCACCCCCTTAACAATTATTCACTTTTTTTCAAATTTCACCAGGGTAGACAAACGCAAAAACATGCGTCTCACCTGGAAGTGGAACCCGAGATCTGGCGTCGTAACGCGCTACGCTGACCAATACGCCACGGGGGTCTACTCTGCTACAGAGCCGGTGTTCAACCATATGTAAATATTCGGCCTGTCCTGTTCACTCAAGACGGGAAAAAGAGCTCTCACCCATCCGGCACCACAGGGTAACCAACCACCCTGGGTTCCAATGTACCAAACTCCTGTTAAGTCCATTTTTATGCACAGAAAGGCTAATTGGGACAGGACCTACAGTTTAAAGTGGGATCCTAAACATTATGTTCCTCCACCGGGTATCGAACCCGGGACTCCCTTTAACACAAAACTTCTTCTTTAGTATAATTCTTACGCTGCAGTCGAAAAATGATTTTATTTTCACTTTTAGTGGTTTCTTCAATATACCTAATGTAAAATCAGGGCCGGTGGAAGGGGGAGGGGGGGGCGACCCATGCCACCGCCCGGAGCGGCAAAATTTGGAGAAGAAAAAAATTAGCCTATTGAAAACTTGAAAGTTATAATATTATATTATGTAAGTTGGGAGCTAATATATGCCAACCCACCGTTTTGAAGAAACATATCAGTAGTCTCACTTTAAAACCACTTAAGTGCCACAAGGTGGGAAAGCAGATTCGATGCCTAACTCCGTTGAGCTATCAAGTGGCAGAGGTCTATGATGCGCTCCTTCAACTAACTGGCGACAATAAAACTGTCCAAATGGTCCCACATGAGGCTCAGTGTATTGCAAACCAGTTGTGTGGCTTTACATTCCTTCGCTCACTAGTTATCTGGTATGACTTTTTAATGAGCAAATGTCTTCAAAACATTAATCTGCGATGTGTTAGATGCTGTTAGGTGATTTCTTGCAAACATATCAGCGCTTTGAAAAAAGCAGGAGCGATGAAAAATTTCAAAGTTTCTTAGACGCCACTTGCCAGCCTGGCAGGGTCTCCCTACCTTCACTCGTGGAGACGTCGGGGAGCGGCGACCTGTGAGTCCCGGTTGATCAGAAAGAATTGGCATCGAATTTAGATATGTAGATGATCCAAAGATCAGAGGCGCAACCACGAATATTTGTCTGAGGGGGGGGGGGGACAACTACCAGGATAAACGTACCAATAATAATAATGACATTACTAATACTATTATTATTACTAGTGGTGGTAGTAGTAGTAATAGTATCAAAGACGTTATTATCCTCATAAATTACGCAAAAAGGAGGTTGAAGTCGGGGCTAGAGCAATTGTTTGGAACAAACTATTTGAAATATTTTTTGAACACGTTCAATTTCACATTAGCTAATAATGCATTGAATGGCATTATGTATACAAATGTATTCCGAAGATAATTCTTTTTGTACATATAACGTGTATAACTTTCATGTACGTACAAGATTTGTTTTACACATATGCAACATGGAGCGACATAAAATAAGAAAATACATATGCAACATGCTAACACTAAATTATCTGTACGTATTCAAAGTTTATTCACGCTTGCAAGAAAAATTTTAGATCCAATTTTTGCAACTGAAAACAATATTGATTTAATAGGGCGCAAATAATTTCACGGGGGCACTATGGCATTCTCTCTTTTACAACTTCTTTCATTTAGATCGGTCGGCGTCCATGGCCGACCCCCCCCCCCCCTCCCCCAACCTATGGCTCTGAACTTGACGATACTGAGAAAAGCAGGTATAGCGAGCGAAGCGAGCAAGAAAATTTTACGAAATGTATTTTTATTTGCATAAAATTTGAAATCGAGGGTGGCAATTGCTCCTCTGTGGCCCCCTTAGCCGTCAATGTTTGCCCTCCTATTTGTGCCTAAATAATATCACGGGGCGCCAAGGCATTCTCACTTTGACAACTATTTATATCATTCGGCGCCCATTGTTGCCAATTAGTTGAAGGAGCGCATCATAGACCTCTGTCACTTGATATCTCAAAGGAGTTAGGCATCGAATCTGCTTTCCCACCTTGTGGCACTTAAGTGGTTTTAAAGTGAGACTACTAATGTGTTTCTTCAAAACGTTGGGTTGGCATATATTAGCTCCCAACTTATATAATATAATATTATAAAATTTCAAGTTTTCAATAGGCTTATTTTTTCTTCTCCAAATTTTGCAGCCCTGAAAATTTGCCGCTGTGGGCAGTGGCACGGTTCGCCCCCCCCCTCCCCCTTCCGCCGGCCCCTAGATACGGCTCTGAACTTGACGATAATGAGAAAAGCAGGACACTGCGAGCAAGAGATTTTTACGAAATGTATTTTTATTTGCATAAAATTTGAAATCGAGGGGAGGCAATTGCTCCTCTTTGCCCCCCTGCAGGTGCCCTTGGCCGTCAACGTTTGCCCCCCGAGAATTGACTTCCGTCGAAGGTTGCGGGGGGTAATGCCCCACCGTGGTTGCGCCACTGCCAAAGATAGGCAACACTGTACAGGGCCGAAATCGAAAGAAGAAGCAGTTTCAGTATGATGAAACTGTTGAAGATCCCCCAAAACTGTACAAAGTTTATTTTTATTACCAGGTCTTAGACGATTATTTTAGCTCAAAGAGAAAGATTTGAGCAGCTTAAACATCATAGTGAATTTTTCAATTTCTTTTATGATATTAGTAAGCATAAAGACATGCCATCTGATCTTTTGTCTGAAAAGTGTAGAAAACTTGCCGGAATGTTAACACATGAAGGCTACTGAATTAATTAAATGATGAACTAAAAGTGCTTTCGGCTATCATAATACAATTACAACAAAGGAGACCTTAAACTGAAAAAGGGTCATGATTTTATACCTAATGTGAGTGTAGAACTTCGAATTTATTAACTTTGTCGGTAACCGTGGCGAGCAAAGTTTATTTTTTTTAATTACGGCTAATAAAAATACTATCTTCGGTCAATCATGTCATGTTTCCATTTTATGCAAGATAGCATTATACGAAAAAGAATATTCCATGCAAAGGTATAGGCTATACAATATATACATCCCCGTGCATATAGCACCATGTCATGAAGGCACATTTAGAGGATGTGGAGGTAGGGCTACACACATTCTCGATTATGACATTTTGGGGGTGATGTGATCAGCACCACTCTCCGGCCGCCTTTACCTCCCAGGGTTGCCCAAGGTAATTTGAGGCTGTTGCCGCTTTGTGCGGGGACAACGCAGGAAAGAATTCAGACATCAGATCACCCATGCGGAGATCCGAAAAAAATTACCTGTAATTCCTTTAAAAATCCAATCATGTATCACAGACCTACAACGGTAAACATATGAAGTGAAGCCTTCATTTCTTTCCTAATACTTGTTACATTCCAGACACGTTTCAAAACACAAGAAAAAGAGAGAGAAAAAGAGAGAGAGAGAGAAAGAAAGAGAGAGAGAGAGAGAGAGAGAGAAAGAGAGAGAAAGAGAGAGAAAGAGAGAGAGAGAGAGAGAGAGAGAGAGAGAGAGAGAGAGAGAAATATAATAATAATATAAAACATTTTTTTAAAGTTTTACTGTGGTCAAGCGAAATATCCTTCTGTGCTTAATATATGAAATAGCGTAACAAGTCTCATTATTTATTTTATAGTGTTGTATTACCAACCACGGTAATGTGATATAATAAATCAGGTGGGTTCGATTTTATACAAAATAATAATTTAATCCATAACTAAGAATATACATACAACATGGCTAACTCCATGCTTGACAATCCAAAATCAACAAAACAATTGAACATCTATATTCAAAGATATAATACATAGATGTTTCACAATCTAGCTACTGCAACTTTCCCCTTCTTCCAAATGACAGCTGCAGCCTGTCAGGTGGTTTCCTCCTTCTAAAAGATCGTCGTGGACTGTTCACTGCGGAGGCGGTAACAGCTTCCTCTCGCGAAGTCTGCGGTCTCTCCTCACACGCCCTGTCCTGCGCTGACACGAAACCATCAAAGATCCAAAAGTTATCTTCTCCACTGTCTGTATCCGACCTGTTAGATTTAAACTTCACTTGATGCAGGTGTACCCTTCTCGTTGTTCCACCGGCATTGACCAATAACAAGCGTCTTCCTAAATGACCCGTAACTGTAGCTCGTACGTATTTTGGAAATTTGGATGTATAATTTCTTGTCCACACTGTACTTCCGATTGATGGTAATTCTTCGTTCTTATTGGTCTCACTTCTCACCACTTCCTTCTCCATTATTTGCGACCAGGACCAATTATAGATATTACGAGGTTGATATGACAACAACAACTCTGCAGGAGTCTTCCCCGTAGCATGGCAAGGTGTAAACCTGGCTACTCTTAACGCACCTTCCACCGCTTCTCTGAAATCGAAACTTCTTCCTAGATGGCAATCTTCTAACCACGTCTTCTTCAGAGTACTTTTTACGTTTTGGACCCACTTTTCGGCTAAACCATTACTGGGTGGATGATATGGTGGTGAATGAATAATTCGTATTCCTAACTTAGTGCAAAATTCTTTAAGCTTCTTTCCCGAAAATGGAGGTCCATTATCACATGCGATTACACTAGGATATCCATATCTTTCAAAACATTCTTTGAGACAGTTTATCGTTTCTTCACTAGACGTGGACTTAACTTTCCAAACCTCTATCCATCGTGTGCATGAATCAACTAACAGTAAACATGTGCGACCAGCGAAATGAAAGAAATCCAAATGAACTCTTTGAAATGGCTTATCTGTTTGCTCCCAAGGTACATATTTATTTTGCGGAGCATTGTTCTGAAGTGCTTGACACTGTGGACAGTTAATAACTTCTCTTTCTAAGTCAATATCAATTTGCGGCCACCAATACATAGATCTCGCTAATTGTTGTAATTTCCACAAACCTAGATGATTAGCGTGCAGTTTTTTCAAGATTGCATTATGCAACGATCTTGGAATAATTAACCTGTTGCCCCATATCAAACATTCCTTTACAATCACTATTTCATGTCTTCTCCGAAAAAAAATTGCAAATGGTGAAGCTTGTTGATCTTTATTTAGCTTTGCTGGCCATCCTTCAGTGACATACAACTTTATCTGCTGCAATAACAAGTCTTTGGCTGTTTCTTCCTTAATACATTGTAACAAGACTGGTTCACATTCTAAGTGAAATACGTACTCATCGCTAGAAACATCATCTTCAGGTACTTCCATTAAGGGTAATCTTGATAACAGATCTGCCACTTCCACATGCTTAGTGTACTCAATTTTAAAATCATATGTTGATAAAAGCAAAGCCCATCTTTGAAGTCTACTGTTACCCGTAGAAGGAATTTTAGCTTTTTCTCCAAAAATATATTTCACAGGAAGAGAATCGCTATGTACAGTAAATGTTCTTCCATACAAATATTTGTGAAATTTCTTCACGCAATGTATAAGAGCTAAAGCTTCCCGTTCAAACTGACAATAGTTCTTCTGAGCGTCAGTTAACGTTGCTGATGAACAAGCTACTGTGCGTAAATTACTTTTGTACACATTACATAATTGACAACCTATTCCTACAGGACTTGCATCTGTAATTAGTACAACTTCCAAATTCTGATCGAAAGGAAAAATGACATCTGCTTTCTTCACCATTTCCTTTACTAATTCATATTCGCGTTGATGAATATCAGTCCATTCCCATTTATGTCCTTTCTTCAGCAATTCATGCAAATGAGGTATATGCATTGACAAGTTGGGTATATGCCTATGGTAAAATGAAATACCTCCCAAAAATGACTTGAGTTGACTGACATTACTAGGTACAGCACATTTTAATATTGCTTCTAAGTTCTTCACAGATGGTCTAATTCCTTCACCAGAAATGCAAAATCCTAAATACTCAACTTCCTTAGCAAAAAATTGACACTTCTTAGCATTTACCTTCACATTATATTTCTGAAGACGATCAAGTACATTCCTCACGTTATTATAACACTGTTCTAGTCCTTTACCACAGACAATTATGTCATCTAAGTAACATTTAGCGAATGGAATTCCTGTTAATATCTGATCCATTACATGTTGAAATATCAAAGGACTACACTGCAAACCAAAAGGTAATCTGTTGTAACCAAATAAACCAAAATTAGTATTTATTACCAAATATTTCTTCGAATCTTCATCTACTTCCAACTGTAGAAATGCATTCTTCATGTCAAGAACCACATATGTATCAGAATCACCTAATGTGTTCAAAATATCATCTATTTTTGGTAATGGATAAGTTACTTTCTCAAGTAAAGTATTCAGTCCTGTCTTAAAATCAGCACATAACCAAAGATCATTTGACTTCTTGACAACTACTACCAGTGGTGATGCCCAGTTAGAATAAGTTACTTCTGACAGTATACCATCGGAAACCAATTTACTTATATCCTTTTTAACCTGATCACTTAAACTATAAGGTACTTCATAAGCTTTCCTAAAGATTGGTGTACTGTTAGGTTTAACCGGAATCACAGCTTTAAAACATTTAATAGGCTCCTTAAGATCATCTGAAAATACTGCCTTGTACTCAGACAACAACTTATTCATCAGTACTTCCTTATTATAACAACTCTGAACTTCTATCTGCTGTAACATAAAATTTTGCCTCCAGTTAGGCCATAAAATGTCCAGCCAAGTTCTTCCTACAATCGGTTGTGGCAGATTTTGCTTACAAACAAAAACATTCATATTATATTTCTTGTCTTTCCACAATACATCCAACATAACCTGACCTTCTAATGCTAATGGTCTTCCATCAGCATTTTTCAGATTGATATTTGCAGGTTGAATCTTTAAATACGGAAAAGATTGATCGAGAAATCTTTTATCAAACACACTTACAGAAGCTCCAGTATCGATCTCAAAATTAACTAATTTACCATCACAATTCAAATCTATTGTACATTTGTCAGCATTATGCAAAGTTCCAACTACAGAGTTGAATTCAAATTGCCGTTCTTTAGTAGAACCATACTTGTACAACGGTAACTGAAAAGTGTGCAAGGGCTCGCGTGATATTAACAATTCTTCATGTTCCTTTTCTGTATTACATTCAATAGCATCTTTACATTCTTTTGAAATTACATCAAGAGACACATTACTTAAGCAACTGTTAGATTCAGTGGATTTAAATTGTAAACTTGATAAGTTTTTATCTGTCGGTTTATTACGAAATCTACAAAATTTCTGAATATGTCCTAAGAATCCACAATAATTACATCTAACTTGCTTTAAATAACATTTACCTTTTTCATGCGTCTTTCCACATTTATAACAAATCCATTGTCTTGAAGTTCCAGGTTTCTCATTAACTATGCTCTTTTCAGTCTGATTATTAAAGATAGTTTTCCTATTGGAGAAAGCTTGGAAAGGTTTAGACTTGCTTTCATGAAGCTTATGTACATTCCAATCAGTAGCAAAACCTTCTTTTTGATGGAATAGCCGTACATCATTCTCAACCATTTCCATATTCACGGCAATGTCGCAAGCTTTAATAAAAGAAACGTCGCCTTCTGATAACAATTTCTTTCTTGTAACTTCACTGTTAACTCCAAACACCAGCTGATCTCTTAGCATGTCATTTAAGAATGCTCCAAAGTTACATTTAGTAGCTGCATGTTTAAGTGAAACAATATATTCTGATACAGGTTGACCTAACTCTTGCTTCAGAAGATGAAAACGGTATCTTTCTGCAACAACATTATGCTTCGGTTGAAAATGATTCAACAATACATCTTTTATTACTTCGTAAGTTTTACTAGCAACAGAATCTGGAGTAACTAAATCCCTTAAAACATCATATAAATTTCCTCCACAGAATGCAATAAAATTACTAACTTGCTTTTCCTTTGGAATACCATTAGCAACACAAATCTGTTCAAACCGCTCCAAATATGAATCAATGTTACCTTTATCCACATCGAAAGGTTCCAGAGTCTGTCCTTGAATCCCATACATAGTAGCCAAATTGTTGTATTACCAACCACGGTAATGTGATATAATAAATCAGGTGGGTTCGATTTTATACAAAATAATAATTTAATCCATAACTAAGAATATACATACAACATGGCTAACTCCATGCTTGACAATCCAAAATCAACAAAACAATTGAACATCTATATTCAAAGATATAATACATAGATGTTTCACAATCTAGAAGGAGGAAACCACCTGACAGGCTGCATATAGTTTGATGTTTTACTTAGCAATATATTGATTTTAAAATTTCCCGTTGCTGCGTAATGAGGATGGGGGGGGGGGGCGTTCGAAAGGGAGCGGCATATGCCGCCACCGCCCAGGGCGGCAAAATGACTAGCGCCGACCCTGTGTAAAATACTTCATTACCAAAGGAAGAAATGTGATAAAATATTGTAATTGGACATAAAAAAATAGAATATTTTAACAATTTTAAAAGTTAGTTTTGTTTAAAGGTGAATATAACACTATCACCTGCACACTGTAAAATGGCGTTGAGGTACAGGAGATGTGTGGAGGTATAGCCGCCCAAACACATATAAGATCTCGGCCATTTGTGTAAGTGTGATCAGAACCACACTCCGTTCGCTATACTAATGTACTGTAGACCTCCATGATCCAAGGGTTAGAAGAGCACGATGCTAAAATAGAGATCCTGCCATAGGCGTCGCCAGACATTTTCGTAGGGGGGGGGGTCGAATCGAAGATGTAGAGGACACCCCTCCCCTTACAAATATTGTGATACAGACCAGTGACATATGCAGAAGTTTGTCAAGGAGGAGGTTCATTTTTAAAATTATTGCATTATTGGTATTTTAAATTGTTATTTTTATTATATTATTATTATTATCATTACTAGTAGCAGCAGTAGTAGCAGTAGCAGTTTTAGTTTAGTTTATTTTAGCATACAATAAGTTTATTATATGAATAATATAGTACTTGTTACAGCCAAGATTACATAACAGTTACTTCTAACATTAGTAGCAGTAGCAGTATACGCAGTAGTACGTATAAGAAGCTTCGTAACGTGTGAAAGTTACAAATTAACAGTGTTTCAGTGTAGGGAATTGTGAAAGTTTCATACCAAATTCGATATGCCAAGACCATTTTTAAACAATGACGCAAAATGAGGTGAAATAAAGTACTTTGTTTATAAATTGCAATAATTTGAAAAAGTAGATGGAAATTTTCAGGGGGGTCGACCGACCGGTTCGACCTCCCCCCCTCCCAGGCCGACGCCCATGGATCCTGCCTATAAATTCTGCCTGTTTGAACCACCTGACCAAGACATAACTCACAAGGTGCATGACTTAATCAGACATATTTACATAAGCATCACGTGTGCTCTGATCAGTGCTTAACAAAGGTAAGTCATAAGCTCCCATAAGCACCTTGGATGGCTGTAATAATTGTAAAAAACAGAAGTCTATCAGTTCCAAAAGCTTCTTCATAGATCAAACATAGTTCTCATATTTGTCAACAGTGTAGAGTTGGAAAAAACATCCGTGTTCATTTCTAGGAATGGAACGTCCTTATCTTATACCCCGAAAAATCTACGAGGAATATTTCACTCAATAAGTTATCTATTGTCATTTCTTATCCACGAACACCGGAAGAGTTACACAGAATATAAAACATCGCTCTTTGAAAACTGGCAATGATAATAAGAAGCACGTCAGATTCCAAGAACTGATTCGACTTATCGTTGTATGTACAGCGTCTAGTAGGGGTTAAGAACACTTCAAGATGGAGCGTTGGATGATTCTTGGAAATACGTACATGGCTTGCAAATATCAACATTCAAGTAGGTATCTCTATTAGGAGAGGAATTATCTACAGTGCTGTCTCACGACAGAACCACGACAAACTCAAATCACCTAGTTGGGGGTAATTGAATTATGTAATGAAAATCTAGAACACACACGTACGTATATTTTCGTAGTGGTGTGGTGGTAATCTTGAAATTAGTTTCGTGTTGTTTTGAGCCCGATAACCCATATTTATAGTGGCTGTAAATCCAAGGCACGTTGGCAGAATTATTTTTTTTAGGTTGAGCTCAAGCGTGTACGAAATATTTCCTGTCTCTTGATTCTTTTCCTCTCTATTCCTCTGAATGTTTTCTCTCTTTATTTTTTAAATTCCTCTATCCATTTCTCTTCTTCCTTTATATCTCTCTCCTTTTCTCTCTTGTTTTTCTTTCTCATTTTTCTCTATCTCTTCCCTCTTTTCTTTCTTATCGGTTCCCCTCTGATTTGCTACGTTTGTCTTTCTTAACTTTCCCTCTTCAACTCTGCTCTCATGTATTCGTTCTCTCACTTTCTTTCTGTGTTTCTCTGTTTATGTTTCTCCCTGTCTTCTTTTCTTTCTATCTTTCTTCTCTCTCTCTCTCTCCCGTTTTTCCTATTCTTTCCTTTCTATCCCTTTTTCTCTTTTATTCTTCTTCATCTTTCTCTATATTTATGTTTTCCTCTGATTCTTTAACTATCCGCATTTTCGTCTTCCCTTCTCTCGTTCTTTCTCTTTTTCCGTTTCTTTCTGACTTACTTTTCTCGTGCATAAATAATGATGAAAAATTCTCTATTTTAGTGGACCTAAGACTATTTCTGAAATGACTTATTGTTATTACCTCTTTCTTTCTTTTACTTCGGAACTCTACACAGTACTCAATACCAACGTGTCAATGTGAGCGGTATTCATATCAAAAATAAAACTTCAAAAAGATTTACATTTATTGAGAGTATACTGCTAATATCCTTCCATCCAAAAGGCCTTGTTTAGCTGTAGTAATCAGATTTCCATTGTAAAGAAATAAAGGAGCAAGAAGGATATTTTTTAGTTTATCGGGAAACGTACTAAGAAAATGTATCTACTAAAGGCATGATTTTTTTTGAGTGCAAGCCGTGTAAAAGAGGGTCTCAAGTTCATATGTATCCGGAGGAAAGAAACGGACTCCTCATCTGGCCAGTAGAGGGAGGGGTGGACTGGGGAGGGGGGGCTGAAGAAAAAAAATAAAATAAAGAAAGACAACCAAGTCAGAATATGCGATGGAGAAATTTGCACTTGAAATTTTAAGTAGTAATAATTATGTTATTAAAGATTCTCCTCACACTAAGACATAACAGAGATATTCTTAAATATGATATTTGTTTAAAAAATAAGAAATTCAAACTATACGAAGATTCTTTCGGGCTATCAACTAGGTGGGTTGTAGAAAAGATTCCAAGCTTTCGAGAGCTAACACACTCTCATCTTCAGGGTAGAAGCGGAATCTTTTCCTCATCTGTCGCAATGTAAGACTTAGGTACTTCATAACCTATATTATTTTTAATGAGTTTTTCTTTCCTTATTTCAAAATTTGTAGGATGTAAATATCACAAATATCACAAACCATAGCATAAGAAGAAAATACCGAAGAACGCACATAACACTGTCCAACAATGGTTTTGTTAAAAGTAACATTTCAACGGTTCTTTATGTTTTGCCACCTGCTGATTCCGAAAATGAAGTCAGAAATTGTCAATCACCCACCATTTTATTGTAACAATAAAAATATAATTCTGCATTATTATTGCAGCATGCAGTCCATAATAAGCTGATTGGTAGGCAATATTTAAAATATTTTATGTCTTTGCTCCAACAATACACTAGTAACTTTAGGCCATTGATGTCTGCATGAATGTAGTGAATTGCATAATGATCCTGATTTTGTGGGGAGTGTTTCAACAACTGAGCCTCACTTAATAACTGAAGAGGATCTTAACGATTTAGTTTGAGATCTAGAGTTAAGGAAGGGTAAAGCAGAACTGCTTGCATCGTGATTAAGAGGATGGCATTTATTGGAGAGTGACACTAGAGTTACTCTTTCAGGCAACGCCAAAAATACTTTGTAGATATGTATGCTGAAGATAAGGACCTTGTTTACTATTGTAACATCGATGGTCTATTAGAGTGACTAGATATTGTCCATAAAAGTGAAGAATGGAGTTTGTTTTTAGACTCTTGGAAAACAAGTTTGAAAGGAGTTGTACTGTACAATGGAAATAAATATCCAAGCATTCCCGTAGCATATTCCTGGAGCATGCAGGAAAGTTATGAAAACATGAAACTGTTAACAAATATCCAGTACTGTAAATACTCTTGGCAGATATGTGGAGATTTAAGAGTTATTGCTATACTCTTAGGATTGCAACTAGGTTACACCAAATTTTGCTGTTTCCTGTGTAAATAGGACAGCAGAGATAGAAAAAATCATTATGTTAAAAAGAACTGGCCGAAGACAGAGTCACTCATCGCAGGACAGGAGAATGTTGTTCATCCACCACTTGTAAGTTCAGACAAAATCTTACTGCCTCCTCTCCACATAAAGCTTGGCCTGATGAAGAATTTTGTAAAAGGAATGGACCGTGAGGGTAGTGTATTTATGTTCCTCAAAGAGAAAATTTCGCGAATTACTGAGGCGAAACTAAAAGAGGGAATATTTGTTGTCCCTCAAATCAGAAAACTAATGAAAGATAATGATTTTGAGAAGAGCCTAAATGAGCTGGAATTGGCTGCTTGGCAATCTTTGAAGGAAGTTTGCATAAATTTTCCTTCGAAACTACAAATCAGAAAATTACAGAGAACTTGTCAGTAATTTGATTCAGAACTATCATGCTCTGGAGTATAATATGTCTCTTTTTAGACTCCCACCTCGATTTCTTCCCGCAAAACCTTGGGACAATGAGCGACGAACATGGAGAACGTTTCCACCAGGAAATTGGTGAAATGGAAAGGCGCTACCAGGGAAAATGGACTCCAAATATGTTGGCAGATTATTGCTGGACACTAAAAGTGATGTTCCTCAGGGAAAGTACAGCCGAAAATCAAGTTCGAAGACATTCTAGATATGCCATTGTAAATAATATTGCATCGTATCATTATAAAGCTATATAAGATTTTTATGTACCTGATATTTTGCATGTACCCTGTTACTCAAATTTCATGGGTGATGGAAAAATTCTGTAATTAGATTTGAAATCAGCACATCAAATTCAATTAGAATCACCCACAACTTATCTTTTAACAGACAAAAACTTCCATTTTGTTGGACAGTGTAATTTATGGGACCTTTGTAGTGGGGGGGGGGGGCAACCACACTCCTGCCTAGGGCACCAAAATATCTACCCACGTGGATACATGAAACGAAGTAACCTGAATTCTGATATTGACCATCCTACTTGCATTCAGGTTCGTATATTTAGTGTGTGTATCAAATGTACATGTTTGGTGTGCTGGGATCATTTCACGACAATGTAAGCTGTCAAAATCATACCCCGCCAATTGCGATGTTGAAAACAATCACTTGCTTAGGGGAGCAACAAAAGAATCCTGAATATTTTTTTAGTTAAGTGTTCGTCTACCATTCTTTTTAACAAATATAAAGAAACAAAGAACAAGAAACCATGGTTTGGAATGTTACAACGAAGAAGATTGTTCCTCAACACGTTAATAGCGCCTGGGATAACGATGTGATAACTAGGGGACGGTACTTTAGGTAAATAAATGTTGTTTTCTTTTCTGCGATAAGATAGAGACCCTCATTTTTGCCAAAATTCTGATCATAGCCTTATATGTCAACACAGCAAATTTTATTTTACATAAAAACACATATTTTCCAGTTTTCCGTATGTAAATACATAATTTGCGAATTTTCATTTTAAATACATAAAATCGCTCATTGACTTCAGCTACCTCGAAATCCTCGAAGGAAAAATGTTTATTCTCCGCACCTCTTTCATATCGAGAGTGCTAGGTTTGTTTTGTCTTTGAACGCGCTCGCCGGCAGACTTCTGGTGCCTCGCCTAAGATCCTATTGGGAGAAAATAGATGTAAGTAACATGGGGCTGGCTACACGTAACGATAGCAAGGCTTTTTAACGAAGCAATGCAGCTATTGTGGCCGGAAGGCATAAAATTTGACAATGTTCTTCTCGTGACAGATGCTGCAGCTTACATGAAAAAATCTGCAGTAGGCCTTGCCGTTAGGTACCCCAAAATGGTGCACGTTACATGTGTGGCTCATGCGTTGCATAGAATATGTGAAAAGATAAGAGCTCTTTATCCCAATTTCGATAAACTGGTTTCAAATGGGAAGAAAGTTTTTATCAAGTCGCCTAGAGATATAGACATTTTTAAACAAAAATGTCCTGAGGTTCCCCTTCCCCCTACACCTGTAGTTACGCGATGGGGCACTTGGTTGGATGCAGCTGTATATTATGCCCAGAACTTTGAAAAAATTGTATCTGTTGTAAATGATCTCGACAAAGAAGAATTCTGCAAGAACTGTTGATGGATCCCTCCTTAAAAGTCGAATTGGCATACATCTCAACAAACCTGTCCTTTCTCTCTTAATTCTATATGAAAGCTTGAATCGTCCGCGAACACTTTGGCAGCTTCCGTGGGTGAAGTCCGTATAGTAGAAACGAAACTGAAAGAACTCGCTGGATCTAACGCACAAGTCTAAATGTCAAAATGTAGATTTTTGGGGGGGAAAACCAAGGTTTTCAAACTTTGTGCCAAATTGCACGTGTTTTGGAAGGTGAAGTAGAAGAATTGTTTCTTTTGACGTGGAGCGATCTTTCTCACAATATAAGATGCTATTTAGAGATAATCGTCACAGATTTACAATGGAGAATTTGGAAAAAAAAACTATGGTGATCCACTGCACCTCTTCCAAAAAATAGCTCGCTAAGAGGTAATCGAGGTAATCATTTAGAAACTGATTTCAGGTGTTTAAAATGCATGTTATATTTTGTTTTTGTTACCAAATGTCTTTATTTTTGTCACATATTTTCCTGTTTTTATCACATATTTTCAACATTTTTGACACATAAAAAATAAATATCTCTTGAGTTTTTTAGCACATAAAGTTCCGTTCCCTAGTGATAACTTGTGTGTAAAAAAGTTTAAAATGTGTGGCGAACAAGAGCAAAATATTGGGAGGTCCAGTCCCGACTAGTCTATATATGAGTGAGCATAAAACAAACTTTTTGATATTTTCGCAATTTTCCAAATTATGTTATTTAGCCCACTCTTATTAACTTTCGCCTATGTACTTCACTATGCTTCCTTGAGAACAAAATGGCGCCCAATTAATTTTGCTCTCATATCTCTGAAACGAAGCATCACTGCACCTTGATTTTTTTTAAAAAATAATTGTATATCAGCTACATGTCCTGATAAATATCTGTTATGTCACGAATAATGGAAGGGGAAAAAGCACCCGTCAATAAACCTGCCATATATGCACATTACAAATGTATACCTTCAATTGGTTTCATAATTGCGCCTAATCGAAATCTGCAATCATTAAAGCAAACAGCAACCTATCTTATCTTTTGGTAGGCGTTTACATCCTTCGGTTCCTTCACGTATTCCACGTTCTCCATTGTGATTCCTGGAAATTCATGCCTATTTAGTTACTGCCATTTCATGTCTGATAAGGACAAAAAATCGTGAATGATATCAATGCTATTTATGTTACTAAGCAGGTGTTTTTACAGCTGTACGTACCACTAAACCACAATAGGTTTAATGGCTGTTGGCATTGAACAGAGTGATACATTCGATGAAGAAAATACTAATGTGTCTAGCAATCTTATTTACTTTTATTGTGCATGCATTGTTGTTGGCGTAGATCTGTTAATCATGAAAGAGAGGGCGAGGTTTAAAGTTCTTAGCATTTAATATTTTCGTTTGTTCCAAGCTGAGTGTGCCCCCACCAGACCCTCAAATAGCTACAAGAGAATTTTTCAACATTATTTGTGCACGAAAAAACTAAGACAGGAAATGATAAAATCAAGAGGACAAAACAGGCATAAAAGAGGAACAATAAAAGAAAAGGAAGAAAGAGGTAAAAACGTAAGAGAGGGAGAGAAGGAAAATAGAAAAGATGGAAGGGAGGATAAACAGCAAGAAAGAGATAGAGAATAATAGAGAAAGAAAAGGTGAAAATAAAAGAGAGAGAGAGAGCAAGAAAAAGGGGGAGAGCAAAAGAGAGAGTGAGCGAGAAGAAAGAAAAGAGTGAACACAGATGGAGGGAACAGAAAAAAGTGAAACACAACAGAGAGAGAGAATGAAGAAGAAAACAAGAAGAGAAATGGATAGAGAAATACAAAAAGATAAAGAGAGAGATAACATGCAAAACTTATGAACACAAACAAGAGCAGACGCACACATTATCCTTCGTTCTTTGTGTGTGTTTTTGATGTCCTTAATAACATAACATAACCCGTGGTTCTACAGTCCTAGAAGGGTCTTGCCCTCTTGGCCTGTCTTGCCAGTCTCCCTTTCACAATTCTACCTAGAGGTATGGAGAGGAGATCTTCAACCAGTAATGGTGTGACGTGGGGTCAGCACGTCGAACCCTCAGCCGTTATAGGAGATTTCCGAGACCGGATTACGCTACTCATTAATAGATCCCCAGTTTCCTCACGATGGTGGGTTGCCACTGGTCCTATACATAAGGGCGCCCCAGACTGAAGCCAGGCTGACTCCAATCCATGCCTTCCCGCAGTCGGAACCCAAAGCACAACGCCTTAGACCGCACGGCCACGGAGGAGAACTGATATTGTCCTTAGTAAAGTATATTTCAAGTCAAAACTAATTGCTTACTTTTGTTGTTATAACAAAAAACTCCCAGTACAAACTTTTGGTGGGGGATTCACGCCCACCAAAAATTTTACGCATCACTAGGGAGCGGAAGTTGATGACCTAAAAAATGACCTATAGAATGTCCTAAAAATGGGAGAAAATGACGTAAAAAATGCAAAAAATGACCATTAAATTTGTTAGTTTCAGGTTAAAAATTGAAATATAAAGGAAATTAAACAAAATGCAATTTTGTCCAAAAAAAAAAGCACCAAATGATACCACATGCACATTCAATCAAAATATTCAAAGAGGATTTCCAGTGAAACAACCGAATAATTTTTAAACAATTTTATGAAAAAGTCGTATACACTGAATGAATTGGTGTAAAATGCATAAATTTCCCGCCTCTGTGCTTGTAAATTGCAATCTTGCGAGATCCATATAGGCCTATGTTCAACTTGGTGAAAATACTCAAGAATATTACCAAAATGAAAGAAGTGATAAAATATGACGAAACAATTCACCGAATACAGCGAAAAATGACGGGAAAATGCCGAAAATCTGAGAAAATTACCTAAAACCTGAAAATTGGCAAAAAATGCATTTTAAAATTACCTTTTTTGGGTTCTAGACGAAGTGTAATATTGTGTATATTTAATGGGCATCGTATCCGAGATGTCAGAAAAAATATAACATTTCATCAACTTCCGCTCCCTACGTATCACACTTGACTTCAGTTCTTGGTGAAGAATGTTACAAACTTGATCTTGACAAACTTTATCTAGCCGCAGTTGAAAAGTGGACTTTCTTAATTGCAATCTTTATCTGTGAAAAGGTTTCCAGTTTTACTTTACAGTTGTCAAAGTATTTAGAGACCTCATCACTAATATAGACTCTGCTCTTCCTTATGCAAGATATGTCACAGAAAATTATATTATATAAGTTATATTTAAGAAACTTCGGGAGATTTCAGATGAAGAGTTCAGCCAAATCTTTCAAATAGCTTCTGAAAAGTGTCAAAAGACGTTCAAATCTCACTGTGCGATTCCAAGAATAATAAAGCGCGAAACAAAACGAGGTAGTCAATCCTCGTACTATTGTAGAGGCAGGAATATATTCAATCTTTCTGCTGATGACTTATTAAATAATCTGACAAATAGATTTCTCAACACGAAATTTGTCATAATTCAAAGTTCTCCTGCCAAAAAATACTTCTCCATAGCATGTAGTTAAATTAGAAAGCCTTTCAGTGTATTATGAAAATTGAGGTTTAGGTACAACATCAAGGGCTGAATATCTCATTTGGTGCCAGAAGTGGAAAAGCGATTGTGTCTCACCGATGGCGTAGTTGTAACGTCACCTGCTCGTAATCAATGGTCATGGATTTGATATTTCTAGACACAAAGAGGTTAGGATTTCACTATAAACTGTAGGTCTAATTCCGATTAGCTATCTGTGCACAAAGCGTACTTAAACCAAACACTAAAAAAAAGCAAATATGGCTTGGAGGTGGGCACTTAAGGCTGGACCCCCCAATTTTATTTCTGGATACGCCCCTGTCTCTGAGGTATGATGTTTTAGAATATTTCCATTTTTCCCATTAAGACATTGACATGATAATAGTTATGATAATAGTTCTTCATATCTAATTATTACATCATGTTGTGAAATGTAAGCTAATCGTACCCAAAATTTTAACACATTTTCAATGCCATATTTGAATTTGCATTAATTCGTTCCCACTTCGCTATCTAAACTTCATATTATTCTTGGATAATAAATGTCTGTTCGGGCCACGTAACAACAAGTGAATACCAACATACATCTTTATTTCGAGATGAGGCCTCAACTTTGTACAATATAAAAAATCAATTTCCAATAAATATGACAAGTTTGGTGGTCACTAACATATATTTTGTTAACATTCATAAGAAAATGTAAGATACAATTGTAAAGGAAAAGGTAAGGTCAAGCTCCCTGTGCGTATAGCACCGTGCCATGTAGGCACATTTACGGGATGTGGGGGTAGGGCCATACACATTCTTGATCTCGGCCATTTATGAGGTCATGCGATCAGCACCACGCTCCGGTCGCCTTTACCATCCAGGGTTGCCTCAGGTAACCATTTATTTCAGACTGGGTGTACACCAGAGCCGCTTTATGCGAGGACAAGTAGGAAAAATTGATTGATATGCTTTATTTTACTTCGCTTTTTATTCCACTTTTGGCTAATTTGCGAAGATGGGGGTGAGTGATGATAGGATAAAATTGATGAACAAACATCCATGCCAGGATTCGAACCCGGTACCCCTGCCGTCGTAGCGCGATTTGCTAACCACTCCGCCACGGAACAAGGCGCCCCCCCCCCTCGGGGAATCGAACCCGGGTCTCCCGTGTGGCAGTCGGTTATACGTCAAAACATCGACGCAAAAACATCGCCGACATTTCATCGACAGGACAAAACATCGACAGCACAAAACGTCGACGCCAAAAACATCGACCGCAAAAACGTCGACACCAAAAACATCGACACAAAATACATCGACATCAAAAACATCGACACAAAAAACATCGACATCAAAAACATCGACATCAAAAACATCGACACAAAAAACATCGACATCAAAAACATCGACACAAAAAACATCGACATCAAAAACATCGATGGCAAAAACATCGACGGCAAAAACATCGACGCCGAAAACATCGACGGCAGAAACATCGACTGGAAAATCATCGCTATTATTTTTGGTCATTAAAACCGTTAATATATTATACAACAGTCATGTTTTATTATTATTATTATTATTATTATTATTGGTGGAAGGTAGAAAGTAGGGGGAGCAGAGTAGAATCAGGTCCGTAGAGTAGAATGACGGGAGTGAGGAACAGGGTGGAAAGTAGAGGGGCACCAAAAAGCCAACTCGCCCAGGTGAAATTTATATCTTGATTTGATTCGCTCCTTTGATAAGCAATAGGATTTCGTGTTGTGACAATAGCATTGTGAAGCTACAGCTAGCTCTTCTTTGTTTCGGCCAAACATGCTCACATTAGTCGATCTTGTTTTTAGAATCGTTATCATTATCAGGCATGGTTGTTGCACAAGAGCGGTATTTTCATTGATTTGACAATTTCCCGCTGCATGCGCACCTTCTGACACCCCAAAACAATTATCATTATTAGCATTTGCTTCTTCCCCCAAAGCTCAAACAATGGAATCGTATACAATACAAAGTATCATGTTTACTTCTGCTTTCTAGCAAGCTGCTTTTAGCTTCATACACGGGAACGTTGTATCACAGTGGTTGTATGCTCGTTATAGTGTGGATGTGGAACAAATATTTCCTTGATGACCATGGTAAGAAACAGACTGTTCAAAAGGGCTCCTTTACCTTCCCCCTTCCTTCACACAGCGGTGTCTGTAGAGCCCTTGTGACAGTCACTGGACAGAAGGCTTCAAAACATCGTCTGTCCTAAACATCAGGGTTTCGCCGAATCTCATTATCTCATATCAATTCTGCCAGTCACACAATGTTTTAGAATTAATGAATATATACAGGATAATCCTCTTCATACCAGAAGGGTTGCTAGAATTTTTGTCACAAATTTAGATTGTACATGAAGTGTTTTTAATAGAGTTGGAAGTGGTCGAAAAGAAACGGCTTTTTTTATAAAAAAACATGGTCTTTTTCCGCTGCTTTTTTGGCTGGGCTTTTTTGGGCTTTTTTCCCCGAAGTGTTTCAAATCAATTAAAATACATTACTTGGCTGCATTTATCTTATTTTCCAGCTTTCATTTATCTCTCTACTCTAAAAAGATGCCAATATCTAAATTTAAAGTAGCTACTACAACTTTCAACATGGAATTCATAGCTAGACAAAGCAGTTTGCAAAAATGACTGCTTTTTTGAATGGATAGTTATCTTTAAATTTCAGTAGGTTTTTTATATATACACACTCACATAACTTGAGTACTTTTGCATAAATATATATTGTAAATAATATAATTTTCAATGTTTATGCACAGATAGGATCATCGAGACTGGACCTACAGTTTAAAGTGGGATCCAAACCACTGTGCAATGTCCCTCCACCGGGTATCGAACCTGGGATTCCTTGATTACAAGCCCACGACTTTACCACTACACCTTGGGGAGGCACTTTTCAATATTTGGATTTGCACATAAAGCAAAAGAAAAAGAATAAATCTTGCTACATCTCTTAACACACTTCATCAATCAAATGTATCCTTCATGATACAGTTTCTTCTTGAACTATGTCTATAAACTAAATCTAATATCAAACTCCTTTACATTTGTATTTGGCGTAAATATATGTATTCTGGCTTTCCAGTGTATCAAGCAACTGCTCCTCGCCCCCCCTAATCGTGGCCACCCCACTAAACTTGGTCATGGAACAAGATGTGGTATATTTTGGCCACCTAGTGTAGTGGTTCTCAACCGTTGTGCGACCACAGCATGGTAAATTCATTTTATAAAGGTCAATGCCCTGCTCAAAACATTCTAATTTCTATTTTTTTAAATACTTTATACATTAATATGCACCCTTGAAATTAAGTATTAATAAATAATGGAATATGATATATTTCTAGGATTGTTGACAAATATAAAATTTGTTTAAAATATGTACTTGGCAACCATTTGATTTAATGAACACTTGTTGCCTGGTATATTCATGCCGGGGCCCGGTACTCGACCATAGCTTGCCAGTTGAGAGACAATGCCCTAGTGCATTATGGCCCTGAAACTGAGGCAGAAACTGAAATAGATTCGCCACAAATGGCCAGTTAAAATCTGGCTTTCTGGCAGTAAAATTTTGTTTGTTTAAGCCCACTTTATGCTCATTGTCGTTAATTGGTGTTGGACCTACAGCTTAAAATGGGCACTGTGCTTTCACTGGGGATTGAACCTTGAACCCCTTCATTACAAGGTGACGAAATTACTTTATGCCATTGGCAGACTTGTACCCAGGGGAGGGCCCACGCCCACCTCCACGAGCTATGAAATATTTAAATGTGAACCTATAAAAAAGCCACATTAATAACATCAACGACTTTTCAAGCTTTTTAAAAAAATCGATTTTGTCCTTGCGTAAGTTAACATGTTTGTTGTGTAAAGAGGCAGGTTAAAGTAGTCTGCAATATTGGTAGTTTTGGTTTGTACAACCATTGATGCAAGGCTACCAGTGAGATGCCCCAATCTAATTGGGACAGTCCATTCATTTTAATCCCTGTCCCGGCAGTCGTGAAAAAATAGATATTTTCTTCTTTTTTTTGTTAACTCATATTTAGACATATTCTTTATTATAATAATAATTTGCTAACACGTATCATTTAATTCTTATATGTATTATTTTCTAAACATAGAATTATCAAGGCTGTTTAATGGTAGTGTTATAAAAGAAGTAAAGGAAATTTGAAACCATTGCTAATTTGCGGAACACAGCACTATTTCAAAACTTCTTAGAATTGAATGTAAACATTAAGCACCAAGCTGTACGCCGTGTGGCAGCCGTTGTCAGCAGGGACGGCGCTACAGGTGGACTGAGGGAGGGGGGCCTCAGCCCCCCAAAACCGGCCTCAGCCCCCCAAAACCGGCCTCAGCCCCCCTGTAGCACCCCAAGACTTTTTGTAGTACGGTACACGCATTTTGACCGAAAACTTAAATAGTTTAAGTTTACATTTTCCATTATTAAAATTCTATTGAGGCAAGCACAATGTTCAAGTACATTTTCTAGTTCAGTTAGATCGCAAAGTTACTTTTAATATGATGTGTTCTAAAATCAAAAGGAGGGGGTATATACAGTGGCTACCATTTGATACTACGTAATGGGCCAATCATGAATGCCAGCCAAACTTGCTACGAAATCTGTTATTTGCCTCGTAGGTGGACGACGTATTCAGTGGTGAGATTGTTCTTTAATTGTTGGCATATGCAGCTAAACGTGTACATTTTATTAGGTTCCATAAATCGTATTGCTATATTTCTGAATAAATCTAACAGATGTTTAAAATGATTTTTTTTGTAAGTAGGACAACCTTCAACATCTAAAGAGCCATCAATGTTATTTTCTGTTTGCTAGTTCCTCATTCGAGTACCGACATTCGAGTGTTATCGATGTTCTCTCATTGTTTTCATCGTTATATCTATCCTTATCGTTACAAATATTCAAGAGGGAGAAATAGGACGTTAAGAAATCAAAGAGTACACAAAGTAACTAATTCTTAAATGTTAAGAATTGGAAATATTAAAATTGGACCTCCTCGCTCTGCTTATCTAGCAGCAATACTGCTACCTTGAAATTAAGGGGTCCCGGGTTCGAACCTCCATTCGAGGCACATATCATTAAGTGACTCGGATTCCACTATAAGCTGTAGGTCTCGTCCCAATTAGCTTCTGTATATATACTGGATATTAATACAAATCCAATCAAGTAAACAATTTTGCGTACGATGCAAAAATCAGCACGCTTGGGCAAATTTCATTCTTCGCAGGCCTAGGCCTACATGCTAATTAATTATTATTTGTGATGTTAGAAAATAATTTCTGCAGTACCGTCAAATTGGCCAAATTTGATTACGTGCAGAAGAAACAATCTTTGAAGCACATCTCATAAAACTATTGATCCAATTCTGATCAATATTCAGGCATAATATATTCTGAAATAAAATTATAATCTTCAACAGTCACTTCTCTAACCAAAATGCCCAGTGCAAGAGTTGCAACTACATTTATTCATTGATTTTATGTCAATATATTTGTCTCGTAGTGGAGGTGGACTTGTAGTGAAAATACTTTTGTTCCTTGAGAGTGGCACGTCCTAAGTGGACGATGTGAGAACATCCTCCCCATTTTCAGCCCTAAGTTCTGAATTCCAGTCGTTGAACAAGAAAATTAAGATATTTCATCATGAAAGGGAAAATGGTATTAATATAGTTTCTATTCAAGGGTGTTTTTGCTTATTTGAAGCCTACTTTATTAAGTTAGTGCCACTTTTCTGGAGCATGAAAAGCTACAATCTTTATACGCTCCCTACTATTGTGATTTGGACAGTTTAGAGCCATGGCACGCTATGAGGCAGAATGGAAGCCAAAATAAATACCTTCAGCAGCTGCTTGCAATGATTGAAACATTCAAAATTTCCTTTTACGAACTTTGTAAGCTTTGTGTTATGACATTCAGTTTTGTCACCTACTTTTTTTTATCCTAGGTTTTCGTTATTTTATATTTTTTCTGTAACTTCGTATCCTCGTGAAGCTTCGGTAGAAAAACACCACGTTTCTGAACCTTTTGTGTTTCTCTGCTTTTGTTGACTTTTCCCCCTTTCGGTCGTAGGAGCTCGGGGCCAACAATGTGCTGTGATAAATCTTTCACAGTTTTTGAGCGACTTTTGTGCATTTGGCGACGGAAAGTCAACGTGGGAGGCCAATTACTGGAGGAACATGTTACGTACCGGATGAGGGTAGAACTATTCTTTTCACCCCATTCTAACGCAACACGTGTGCTTGAAGAAGCTGGACCAGGCAAAAAATGGACGCTTGACCACCAACGTCGTAACTCCAGATTCCCGCACCTAAAAGTCAGTCCGTTGTATTCGAAGTTTCAAGCTGTCTTTATATAGTGGCAGAACGAACAAACACTTACAGTCTACCGCCAGTTTTCGAACCGACAACACCTCTGCGACAGTCGGAGTAAAGATTCGGGACTTTGTCTTTTTTCTACCGCGCCGTGTGTTTTAACCTGCGTGAGTGAGTGACAGTGACTAGGTGTACGAATACGCAGTGTTAATTGGTGACCTGTGCACTGGATTCGAGTTATTCGTTTTGTGACGAGGAACATTAATACAACTATGGCGGGCTAAAATCAAGAGAAGGAGGGCTATGGGTCTTCCCAGCCTGCATGAAGCCGACAACGCAGCAGATCATCGCTCAGCGTCGCGACGGCACACCACTAAAACGCCGCCACAAGCGCTACAAAAGCCACAAACGACGCCCACAGCCCGATTAGAAGCCCTGAAATGATACAGCCGAAAGCCGAAGCCGAATCAGCATCCTAGAGTACTTCGTCGCCGACGCCGACGCCCGACGAGAATTCTACGGAGAGAGAGAGAGAGAGAGAAATTGGAAGATGAAGCGACACCAGCCCACACTTAGATCTACCGTCTAGAAGAGAAGATTGAGATAATGAAGCGACACCTACTGCGTCTTGAGACGACGCCGACGTCCCGCGTGAGATTAGCAGCGAGAATCCACGAGTACCCCCGGTAAAGGAACTTCGCCCATTTTTCGCCGTCCCCCCAGAAAGAGAGAGAGAGACGATGCGAATCAATTAATCGCTCCATTACGAGGCCGACAAGATGACAGAGATGCTGTTTTCCCTCGTCTATGATCGCCGTGATGTAGAAGTGTAGAAGGAAAGTGTGTCAAAGAAGATTGCGAAGTGCCGCTACAAAGAAGTAACGTGGGGAAGAGTTATTGTCGCGAGGAGGACCGCGCATTGACGTCACGCAGCCGTTTAGAGGACTACGGTAAACGTCGCTGGAACGTCTAGAACGTCGAGATGGTATAGTATACTACTGTTAATTTTCTATATGTGTGAGTGATCATCTACCCAAGACTCCAAAGATCGGCCGTCGGACGAAAGGATGCCAGTATTTAAAGTTAAAAGTCGCGAAGGTATTGATTATAATTATTTCTTGCCAACATAATCTAAATTTCAAAACAATTGCTAATTAGGAAGATCGATTCACAGCATACTGTTGTTTTTCCACGCTCTGCGCCGAACTGTTGAGTAATATTTTTTGTTTATGTCACCTTATATGCTTTACTCGGTAATATTTGATTAAAACTGCATAAATCGTGTATCTATTGCAGAAATCATCCCTCAAGTTTGCTAAGTGAGGAAGTAAATTAACTGCGTGCTATTTTTAATATATATTCATACATAAGTGTCTTCATTTTTTCTGTAAACATGTATGCCTTGCAGTTGATATCTATGTTGCACGAGTTGCGTGAGTAGTATTGATGTGAGATAACGGATGTTGCTATTTAATATTCGCAATTTATTCGCATGTACTTATAACTAATGTGCACGGGTTTTAATTAATTCGCAAGTACTTAGAATTTATTTGCATGTACTTAGAATACTTTACATTTATGTATTTGCATGTTTATAACTTTTTATGAATATATATTTATTTATTTTATGAAAAATATGTATATAGAAGGTAATTAGAGGTACTAAACGCTATGCATATGGTTTTATATTCATTACTGCAAAGTATGTAATGTATAAATCGATAATAATTAATGTTTATAGTATTGAAAATAAGTTTTCTATGGTTTATGAACCGCTATGAACGGTGGTAATGGGTGTAGGTACAGGTGTTAATGGTACGAAAGAAGACGGTCCCGGTACTCGAACCCTCGATATGTAATATTATTAATTAGTACTATGTAATTTTCATTATGTTATGAAAGACGATGGTACGACACGCCAGACAGAATACTGTCTCAGAATCTCGACTCCGCTCTGATGCCAGACAGACAAGGGTGAACTCCGCGCATGTAGAGGAGAAAGGAATTTGGGGGAAGTGCGGTCAAGGTCAAATGACGTCACAACGTCAGAACAAACAAAGAACCCGATTGACCAATCAGAGATCGCGTCGGTAGATTTTCAGAACCGGTTTTTTCAAGGTTAACCAGTTCGCAAGAACAGGGGAAAGCTATGCAATACTGTAGGGCAGGGGAGGGATTGAACCAGACAACAAAGGATGTCTGGAAATGCTCAGCAAGGGCCAAATCTCTGAAGCAATGCGTCGCTTGTAGAACTGGTTTCCGCCGCCAATTAATATTCCGCTCAGGGTTGCCCCAAGGCACAGGACGCTTTAGCGCAGGTTTTTTTTTTATCTGTACTATGAAGAAGGGAGAGCTATCAGGGACGGGGCCTACAGTTTTCACCATTTGCTTTTATCACGGGGTAACAAACCTAGGACCCTTTGATTATTGATTTAGGTAGTAAATGTATGTTACTGTGTGCTATTTAACTTAATTTTGAGTTTATTTTTTACCAAACTTTGACTTTATGTCAAACATTTTCACAGCTTATCCTTATTTTTACAAAAATAACAGTATTTGTACTATTCAGGCAACATTTTTTATTAAATTTTGGACTCGCAAAAACATTTTTTCAACTTTTAATTTATTATTTTACAATTTTATGTTAATTTTTTTTATCAAAGTAACACTATTTATACTATTCAGGCAACATTTTTTCATTAAATTTTGGATTCACAAAGACATTTTTTTCAACTTTTAACTTATTATTTTACAACTTTATGTTAATTTTTTACCAAAATAACACAATTCAATCTGTTCAGGAAAGACTTGTAGTTACATTTTCGACACACTAAGTGTGTGTTCTCAACTTCTATTTGTTTATTTCACAAGTTTAGGCTTATTATTACTCAAATAACACGATTTCATCTATTCAGGATATTTTGTATTTACAAAGAGATTTTTTCAACTTTTAATTTATTATTTACAAGTTTATGCCTATTTTTTTACTCAAATAACACAATTCTATCTGTTTAGGAAAGACTTTTAGTTATATTTTCGACACACAAAGTGTGAGTTTTCAATTTTTATCTGTTTATTTCACAAGTTTAGCCTAATATTTACTCAAATAACACGATTTGAACGTGTTTTTTTTATTACATTTTGGACACACACACACACACACACACACACACACACACACACACACACACACACACACACACACACACACACACACACACACACACACAGATATATTTTCCAAGTTTACAGGATTATTCTCTAAGTTTACTCAAATAACACATTTTAAATGTGTTTTGAATTAAACTTTGTACACACGAAGTGTGTTTCGTCAATTCAAGAAAGTTTTCAATTATATTTTGGATGCAAAAGTATGCTTTGTCAAGTTCTACCCTTTTATTTTACAAGTTTAGGCTTATTATTACTCAAATAACCAATTTCATCTATTCAGACAACATTTTGTTTGTTATATTTTACTCACAAAGACATTTTATCAATTTTTAATTTATTATTTCACAAGTTTATGTAATTTTTTATTCTAATAACACAATTTTAACTATTCAGGCAACATTTTTGTTGCAATTTGGACTTACAAAGAGATTTTTTTAAATCTTTGTATTAAATTTTCTATTTATTGCGTTTTGTATTTCACATTCGATATTACAAAGTTCTAAGGTGTGTATAATATTTCAAACTATTTTCAGGGTGTATTTGTTAATGCATTTGGATAATAACTATTAGGTTTTTGGATGAACTAATGTTAAGAATATTTCAACCAATCAGAAAATGTGTCGTTTTTATTTCCACCAATCAGAAAACGCGTCGGTTTTATTTCATCCAATTAGAAAACGTGTTGATTTTATTTCAACCAATCAGAGAAGGCGTCAGTTTTGTTTATGAAGTATAAAAAAGCGCGTAAAAGCAAGCAGAAGCTATTTTGAGAAGAATTTTGAACCATTGTGTCAGAGAAGACATCAAGTTGTGATTATTGGGCGTGAGTTTCAGACCAAGAACTCAAGAGAAGCTATAATTAAGGTAAATGATTTTTATTATGTAGCGTTTTTAAATAATATGTAAATGCTAATATTGAAACGAAGAAAACGTCAATACAAACCAAAAAGAATATGCGTAATGTGAACAAGTACTACAACTATTTTTTCTTTTTTTCAGGTGCTTCTAATTTTGTATGTGTGACTGAAAGGGACCATTAGTGAAAGATGGCGTTTTCAACCTCCACAAACAAGGCTAACCACACTACGGTGAGTACCTCGCAAGAGATTTTACCACTGGAATGTATATTTCTCCACTAGTTTTTGAAATAATATATAAATCCAGAAAACAAAGAAACGAAAAAAGCAAATACAGAAATGAATATGCGTAATATAAACAAGTACTACAACTATGTTTCTATTTTTCAGGTGTTCTTATTTGTGTATCTGTGAGTGGAAGGGTCTGTTACTGGAAATAACGCCAACAAAGTAACCGACAAGGACATGAGTCAAATAATTGCATCATGTCCATGTTTTTCCAATTATATCTATAAGGATTGTGTGTTGGAGACTTTGAAGAGGTATACATCTGGCAAGTATATTATATGCTGGGGATGTTATTCTAAACAAGGCAACCAACTAGCCCACGATTGTGTAGTTAACCATTTCTACGAGTGTGAGTGCGTATGCTGTAAAGATGAAGATTTACTCTCTGAACGTTATTTTACTTGCCAAGGAGAACGCTGTTTGAATAAATGCCAACGATGTGTTAAGTGGATGTGCGAGAGAATCCAGTATTATTTACAGGATTTGGATAACACAAAACATATTTTTGATTTTTATATTACTAACCATGAGGATGTTGCGGATGCTTTGACGGCACACGAGGTACAGACAGAATACAAAGCTTTTTATAGTGTGTTATGTGAAATTTCAAACAATATCGAACTAGTGAAAACTCTTATAGATCTTATAGACTGACTAATAACAGCGAAAATGGTGCAATACATTATTGATGTACAAGGATTTATTTATAACAGAAAATTTATATTGCGTGAGATTTGTGTGAGTTCTACAAATTTGGACACTGTGTATTATGCGCTTGTGAGTGTTCCCGATTATTTCAAAGAGAACAAAGAATCGCGCTGGATTAAAGACAATCTCCATGCATTAATGTATGATATTCCTTGTGGATGTGAAATATACTATGTCCGGAGGGCAGTTAGGAACTTGAACTGTCAAGGTGGTACATTTTTCTGCAAAGGAAAATCCCAAATTATCAAAGACTTGTTTAATATTGATAACATTGTTGATTTACAAACTGTAAACTGTCCATCCCTTAAGAATTTGTATATGTTTCAAGGAGGATTGTGCAAGTATCATTCTGATACTTCTCCCCCAGCTGAACAAGGTTGCGCATTCAGAAATGTTCAAAGACTTGTATGTTGGTACAATAATAAAAATATTAATGTGTAATGTATTTTAGTGCAAATAATAAAGATTTGTGAAAAAGAAATGATTTCTATGTTGTTATTTAGTTTTAAAGCCTGCATTCAAGGTATTTTCAAGTATTACTGGTTTTTTGGCTGCATCAACACTTGGGTTATTTCCATTTGGTTTATTATACGAGGCTACAATCACTATGTGTCTATGAGGACTAAAATCCACTGATTGAACCTTAAAGCTTAGGCTTACTATGTATATTGATTAAACACAGGACAACACGAATTTTACAGAGGATTGTAGGAGGCATAGGCCCACACGCCAGAGCCTTATTAGCCTGCAAGAACAACTTGTATGTTGAATTGTGACTGTTTAGCAATCATATTTATAAAGTTTAAATCATTTTCATTAGATTACATATATATTTTGGATTCAAATAAAACACTCAAGTTAAGTTTTTTAAGTTTATTTTTATTTAATATACAAATATAGAATATATCAAATTTACATATATGAAAAGTACTCTACCAAAGAGCAAAAGTCACATAGGGATTACGATTTAGCCGATGCTGAAATTCTTCCATGGGGTAGTAAGAGAGAAATTTTTGCCATTGTTTAAAGTTGAGGGTGACTCCACCAGAGATGTTGGTGATTTCCACTTTTATATTTTCTCCACTGCCCTCGAAGGTGAAGTAAAGTTCTCCTATAAGGTTTATAGATCTGAATCTGTCTTTTTGTGTGGGGAATCTGTTTTTGTAAGTGTCGAAGATCACATCTGATTTGTAGACGCATGATGGGTACTCTTCTTTATTTAGGACAATGTAATTTTTTCATGTTTCAAAATCAATTCAGTGTCTGCGAAAGTACCTCGAATAATGATATTCATGTTGGTATCGATGATGAATCGGGTTTCTGGTTTTATGTTGTTCATTTGGTGGGTGCCTCTGATAGACTGCATTTTGGTTTGGTATCAATAAGAAGTTTTAAAAATATGCAACTAGTGCTACAAAAGGAACGGAAATTATCGACAATTTCTGGATTATAACTAAAATTCAGTTTGCCTTTTACATATCAAATATTTACAGACCAACACTAACTAGACTTCGATTTATATAAATGTAGCAGGAACTATATTTCTGAGAATCAAACTATATTAGGATTATATGTTAAACTTATACAAAACCAGATTATTCTATGTAAGTATATTTATATTGACTGGATTATTTAACAGATCAAACAGAAAGAAGGCAAAATCCACTAAACGTAGGTGATTGCATGAAAATAACTAGGTCAAGGAGTGACCAACAGTGAGCTGAGGTTATATATAGAGGGTCGCTCTTCATAATTCTTACCTTCGCTGGATCGGCGAAGGAACGCACTTGTGGGCGGTAGAACCTGAATGGGCTCCACCAAGACATCGGAGACTCGAAGCAGATGTCTTGGTCGATGAACCCAAGTAGGGTCATAGGCGCTAAGGTCAATTTGGTCATTTCTTCTTGTATGAGGAACCAATTTGGCCAACTCCCCAAATTAATTTACATTGCTTATATCTAATTAAATTTGAAGAAAAATTATAATCTCTTAGACTGTAAACATATTTTATATTTAGGCTGCACAAGATCCGACGACAAAATTAAAAAATGGTAACCGCCCAGACAGGGACTCGAACCCTGGACAGATGGGTTAAAACCCTAATGCTATACCAACTAAGCTATCTGAGCACAAGGTATTCTTTTTTTTTTTTGAAAAGTTAGTTATGTTAAGAAATATCATTTGAGAACTCTTTTGGTCTGGGTCGACAGAGAAGGAGACAGCATTTCCAAAATTTTACAGACTGGATGTATTTTACCACCACTATAGAGGTCTTTACTATATGTAATTCGAAACGCTAGAGTTCAGTTAGCTTTCAAAATTGAGGTTACATAATACAATATGTTGAAGATTTTGTGTTTGGCACACTTAACAAGTTACACTTATATCCATTTCAGGACAAATGTTGCTAAAACTCTCAAATTTACTGTCAACTCATCAACTACTAGCAAAGTTTTAGTATTATATGTCCGTAATTAGATATAGTGTAACTTGTTAAGTGTGCCAAACACAAAATCTTCAACATATTGTATTATGTAACCTCAATTTTGAAAGCTAACTGAACTCTAGCGTTTCGAATTACATATAGTAAAGACCTCTATAGTGGTGGTAAAATACATCCAGTCTGTAAAATTTTGGAAATGCTGTCTCCTTCTCTGTCGACCCAGACCAAAAGAGTTCTCAAATGATATTTCTTAACATAACTAACTTTTCAAAAAAAAAAAAAGAATACCTTGTGCTCAGATAGCTTAGTTGGTATAGCATTAGGGTTTTAACCCATCTGTCCAGGGTTCGAGTCCCTGTCTGGGCGGTTACCATTTTTTAATTTTGTCGTCGGATCTTGTGCAGCCTAAATATAAAATATGTTTACAGTCTAAGAGATTATAATTTTTCTTCAAATTTAATTAGATATAAGCAATGTAAATTAATTTGGGGAGTTGGCCAAATTGGTTCCTCATACAAGAAGAAATGACCAAATTGACCTTAGCGCCTATGACCCTACTTGGGTTCATCGACCAAGACATCTGCTTCGAGTCTCCGATGTCTTGGTGGAGCCCATTCAGGTTCTACCGCCCACAAGTGCGTTCCTTCGCCGATCCAGCGAAGGTAAGAATTATGAAGAGCGACCCTCTATATATAACCTCAGCTCACTGTTGGTCACTCCTTGACCTAGTTATTTTCATGCAATCACCTACGTTTAGTGGATTTTGCCTTCTTTCTGTTTGATCTGTTAAATAATCCAGTCAATATAAATATACTTACATAGAATAATCTGGTTTTGTATAAGTTTAACATATAATCCTAATATAGTTTGATTCTCAGAAATATAGTTCCTGCTACATTTATATAAATCGAAGTCTAGTTAGTGTTGGTCTGTAAATATTTGATATGTAAAAGGCAAACTGAATTTTAGTTATAATCCAGAAATTGTCGATAATTTCCGTTCCTTTTGTAGCACTAGTTGCATATTTTTAAAACTTCTTATTGATACCAAACCAAAATGCAGTCTATCAGAGGCACCCACCAAATGAACAACATAAAACCAGAAACCCGATTCATCATCGATACCAACATGAATATCATTATTCGAGGTACTTTCGCAGACACTGAATTGATTTTGAAACATGAAAAAATTACATTGTCCTAAATAAAGAAGAGTACCCATCATGCGTCTACAAATCAGATGTGATCTTCGACACTTACAAAAACAGATTCCCCACACAAAAAGACAGATTCAGATCTATAAACCTTATAGGAGAACTTTACTTCACCTTCGAGGGCAGTGGAGAAAATATAAAAGTGGAAATCACCAACATCTCTGGTGGAGTCACCCTCAACTTTAAACAATGGCAAAAATTTCTCTCTTACTACCCCATGGAAGAATTTCAGCATCGGCTAAATCGTAATCCCTATGTGACTTTTGCTCTTTGGTAGAGTACTTTTCATATATGTAAATTTGATATATTCTATATTTGTATATTAAATAAAAATAAACTTAAAAAACTTAACTTGAGTGTTTTATTTGAATCCAAAATATATATGTAATCTAATGAAAATGATTTAAACTTTATAAATATGATTGCTAAACAGTCACAATTCAACATACAAGTTGTTCTTGCAGGCTAATAAGGCTCTGGCGTGTGGGCCTATGCCTCCTACAATCCTCTGTAAAATTCGTGTTGTCCTGTGTTTAATCAATATACATAGTAAGCCTAAGCTTTAAGGTTCAATCAGTGGATTTTAGTCCTCATAGACACATAGTGATTGTAGCCTCGTATAATAAACCAAATGGAAATAACCCAAGTGTTGATGCAGCCAAAAAACCAGTAATACTTGAAAATACCTTGAATGCAGGCTTTAAAACTAAATAACAACATAGAAATCATTTCTTTTTCACAAATCTTTATTATTTGCACTAAAATACATTACACATTAATATTTTTATTATTGTACCAACATACAAGTCTTTGAACATTTCTGAATGCGCAACCTTGTTCAGCTGGGGGAGAAGTATCAGAATGATACTTGCACAATCCTCCTTGAAACATATACAAATTCTTAAGGGATGGACAGTTTACAGTTTGTAAATCAACAATGTTATCAATATTAAACAAGTCTTTGATAATTTGGGATTTTCCTTTGCAGAAAAATGTACCACCTTGACAGTTCAAGTTCCTAACTGCCCTCCGGACATAGTATATTTCACATCCACAAGGAATATCATACATTAATGCATGGAGATTGTCTTTAATCCAGCGCGATTCTTTGTTCTCTTTGAAATAATCGGGAACACTCACAAGCGCATAATACACAGTGTCCAAATTTGTAGAACTCACACAAATCTCACGCAATATAAATTTTCTGTTATAAATAAATCCTTGTACATCAATAATGTATTGCACCATTTTCGCTGTTATTAGTCAGTCTATAAGATCTATAAGAGTTTTCACTAGTTCGATATTGTTTGAAATTTCACATAACACACTATAAAAAGCTTTGTATTCTGTCTGTACCTCGTGTGCCGTCAAAGCATCCGCAACATCCTCATGGTTAGTAATATAAAAATCAAAAATATGTTTTGTGTTATCCAAATCCTGTAAATAATACTGGATTCTCTCGCACATCCACTTAACACATCGTTGGCATTTATTCAAACAGCGTTCTCCTTGGCAAGTAAAATAACGTTCAGAGAGTAAATCTTCATCTTTACAGCATACGCACTCACACTCGTAGAAATGGTTAACTACACAATCGTGGGCTAGTTGGTTGCCTTGTTTAGAATAACATCCCCAGCATATAATATACTTGCCAGATGTATACCTCTTCAAAGTCTCCAACACACAATCCTTATAGATATAATTGGAAAAACATGGACATGATGCAATTATTTGACTCATGTCCTTGTCGGTTACTTTGTTGGCGTTATTTCCAGTAACAGACCCTTCCACTCACAGATACACAAATAAGAACACCTGAAAAATAGAAACATAGTTGTAGTACTTGTTTATATTACGCATATTCATTTCTGTATTTGCTTTTTTCGTTTCTTTGTTTTCTGGATTTATATATTATTTCAAAAACTAGTGGAGAAATATACATTCCAGTGGTAAAATCTCTTGCGAGGTACTCACCGTAGTGTGGTTAGCCTTGTTTGTGGAGGTTGAAAACGCCATCTTTCACTAATGGTCCCTTTCAGTCACACATACAAAATTAGAAGCACCTGAAAAAAAGAAAAAATAGTTGTAGTACTTGTTCACATTACGCATATTCTTTTTGGTTTGTATTGACGTTTTCTTCGTTTCAATATTAGCATTTACATATTATTTAAAAACGCTACATAATAAAAATCATTTACCTTAATTATAGCTTCTCTTGAGTTCTTGGTCTGAAACTCACGCCCAATAATCACAACTTGATGTCTTCTCTGACACAATGGTTCAAAATTCTTCTCAAAATAGCTTCTGCTTGCTTTTACGCGCTTTTTTATACTTCATAAACAAAACTGACGCCTTCTCTGATTGGTTGAAATAAAATCAACACGTTTTCTAATTGGATGAAATAAAACCGACGCGTTTTCTGATTGGTGGAAATAAAAACGACACATTTTCTGATTGGTTGAAATATTCTTAATATTAGTTCATCCAAAAAACTAATAGTTATTATCCAAATGCATTAACAAATACACCCTGAAAATAGTTTGAAATATTATACACACCTTAGAACTTTGTAATATCGAATGTGAAATACAAAACGCAATAAATAGAAAATTTAATACAAAGATTTAAAAAAATCTCTTTGTAAGTCCAAATTGCAACAAAAATGTTGCCTGAATAGTTAAAATTGTGTTATTAGAATAAAAAATTACATAAACTTGTGAAATAATAAATTAAAAATTGATAAAATGTCTTTGTGAGTAAAATATAACAAACAAAATGTTGTCTGAATAGATGAAATTGGTTATTTGAGTAATAATAAGCCTAAACTTGTAAAATAAAAGGGTAGAACTTGACAAAGCATACTTTTGCATCCAAAATATAATTGAAAACTTTCTTGAATTGACGAAACACACTTCGTGTGTACAAAGTTTAATTCAAAACACATTTAAAATGTGTTATTTGAGTAAACTTAGAGAATAATCCTGTAAACTTGGAAAATATATCTGTGTGTGTGTGTGTGTGTGTGTGTGTGTGTGTGTGTGTGTGTGTGTGTGTGTGTGTGTGTGTGTGTGTGTGTGTGTGTGTGTGTGTGTGTGTGTCCAAAATGTAATAAAAAAAACACGTTCAAATCGTGTTATTTGAGTAAATATTAGGCTAAACTTGTGAAATAAACAGATAAAAATTGAAAACTCACACTTTGTGTGTCGAAAATATAACTAAAAGTCTTTCCTAAACAGATAGAATTGTGTTATTTGAGTAAAAAAATAGGCATAAACTTGTAAATAATAAATTAAAAGTTGAAAAAATCTCTTTGTAAATACAAAATATCCTGAATAGATGAAATCGTGTTATTTGAGTAATAATAAGCCTAAACTTGTGAAATAAACAAATAGAAGTTGAGAACACACACTTAGTGTGTCGAAAATGTAACTACAAGTCTTTCCTGAACAGAATGAATTGTGTTATTTTGGTAAAAAATTAACATAAAGTTGTAAAATAATAAGTTAAAAGTTGAAAAAAATGTCTTTGTGAATCCAAAATTTAATGAAAAAATGTTGCCTGAATAGTATAAATAGTGTTACTTTGATAAAAAAAATTAACATAAAATTGTAAAATAATAAATTAAAAGTTGAAAAAATGTTTTTGCGAGTCCAAAATTTAATAAAAAATGTTGCCTGAATAGTACAAATACTGTTATTTTTGTAAAAATAAGGATAAGCTGTGAAAATGTTTGACATAAAGTCAAAGTTTGGTAAAAAATAAACTCAAAATTAAGTTAAATAGCACACAGTAACATACATTTACTACCTAAATCAATAATCAAAGGGTCCTAGGTTTGTTACCCCGTGATAAAAGCAAATGGTGAAAACTGTAGGCCCCGTCCCTGATAGCTCTCCCTTCTTCATAGTACAGATAAAAAAAAAAACCTGCGCTAAAGCGTCCTGTGCCTTGGGGCAACCCTGAGCGGAATATTAATTGGCGGCGGAAACCAGTTCTACAAGCGACGCATTGCTTCAGAGATTTGGCCCTTGCTGAGCATTTCCAGACATCCTTTGTTGTCTGGTTCAATCCCTCCCCTGCCCTACAGTATTGCATAGCTTTCCCCTGTTCTTGCGAACTGGTTAACCTTGAAAAAACCGGTTCTGAAAATCTACCGACGCGATCTCTGATTGGTCAATCGGGTTCTTTGTTTGTTCTGACGTTGTGACGTCATTTGACCTTGACCGCACTTCCCCCAAATTCCTTTCTCCTCTACATGCGCGGAGTTCACCCTTGTCTGTCTGGCATCAGAGCGGAGTCGAGATTCTGAGACAGTATTCTGTCTGGCGTGTCGTACCATCGTCTTTCATAACATAATGAAAATTACATAGTACTAATTAATAATATTACATATCGAGGGTTCGAGTACCGGGACCGTCTTCTTTCGTACCATTAACACCTGTACCTACACCCATTACCACCGTTCATAGCGGTTCATAAACCATAGAAAACTTATTTTCAATACTATAAACATTAATTATTATCGATTTATACATTACATACTTTGCAGTAATGAATATAAAACCATATGCATAGCGTTTAGTACCTCTAATTACCTTCTATATACATATTTTTCATAAAATAAATAAATATATATTCATAAAAAGTTATAAACATGCAAATACATAAATGTAAAGTATTCTAAGTACATGCAAATAAATTCTAAGTACTTGCGAATTAATTAAAACCCGTGCACATTAGTTATAAGTACATGCGAATAAATTGCGAATATTAAATAGCAACATCCGTTATCTCACATCAATACTACTTGCGTGCCCTGCCTAATGTTACTGAAGTCCCAAGGCGCATTAGTAATAATTTAAACAATAATTGTTTAAATGTTTTGGTAAATTGCAAGAATAAAAAGTTTACGTGTCATGCCCGTTGGCAGAATGTAATGAGCACGCGCAGATGAAAGTTTGGTATCTTTAATTCTAAGCCAATTAACGTCTTCGGGCGCAGTTTAATATTCATAAGAAAAAACTAAATATTGCATGGTGTCTAAAAAAGGGCCAATGTATTTATCTTAATGTAATTATTCCCCTGCGGTATGAGAGAGTGTGTGAATGCTTGAATGATAGTGAGGGGCTGTGTAATCTGTCTATTTTTGTGTGTTATATAATATACATTTTTGTTATTTATGATTTGACTATGATTTGTGTTCATACAAATAGTACACTAATCCTCATAACTATTGGTATTTATATTTTAGTCAACGTTAAGTCAGCAAAGCATTTTCGCTGGCTAACATCAATTATTATTATTATCTACGTCATTATTACTATTGATTATTATTATTATTATTATTATTCAACGTCACTTTATGCACGAGTCGGCTATTCGTCGGGGGTAAAAACCGATCCGGTCACACGTACCCTGGAATCAAAACCGTTAGCTGGGCCCGGCACCTAGGAAGGGGACTTCGACCTCCGGACTAAGTGTCAAACATAGGTCATGTAAAAAGGCCCGGTGAGAGTGTGTTATTGAAATGTTCATATCCCATCAATGGTTGCTTGCGACAAACCTTCGATATCTAACTGGTGACAAGAGGTTGCGTGCTCTATCTGTTCTGTCCTTTGGAGAGCTTGCAAAATCTTTGGATTTATAAAAGGTTGTGGCTGCTCATGAAAACAGACATATCTTATCGTAGTTTCTTGCTGTGACTCATTTTCTCATTGTAGCAACAAGTTACATAGAAATAGTGTTACGTGTAGTATTTATATGAATATCCAGCCAGTTGATAATGTAATGAGTGTAGTTTCTATGTGTATTTTGTACTCTTCACATGAATAGTAAGACTGATATTATTCCACTCAATAATGGCATAGGAAAAGAAACAACATAATTATTGCATTTTATTTGACATAAAAGATTCAAGCCTAAAAGTACTTTTGTATATGATGGAACAAAATGCAACATCTCATTGATTTATCTTGAGTTCTGAATGTAAAATATGCAAGCGGTAAAATTATACCCTAAAAGTATGAAGTAAGTACAATTTAGTCGGTATTAGTTAGCCCCCGAGAATTTGACTCCGAAATATGTAGCCCCCCATCTATTTCAGGCTGGCGCCGTCACTGGTTGTCAGTAAGTGACTTGTGTTTCTGATTGTCGGGGGGGGGGGTAGATTTTATTCTGTTACTTTGGACCATAATGCTAACTCTACAATTGCATCATTAGCTTTAGTACCTACTGCAACAGCATTTTGGCGACCACTGTGGCAGACTGGTTAGCAAAGCATGCTACGATGCCAGTGGTCCCAGGTTTAAATCCCGGCCTGGGTATGGGTGTTGTTTGTATGTTCCTTCATCAATTTCATCATATCGTCACAATTAGATTTGGCAGAAAATTGATGTAAAATCACCAAATTCAATGAACCCTACATAATAGTGGATCTGCTCTTTGTTCCACATTTTTTTATATTTTCCCTACCCCCAAGGATGTATTTCGGACCTCTGGACTCCCCCCCCCCCATCCCGAAAGACTTACAAAGTTCGAAAATGAAATGATGAAAATATACTTGTTTAGCATTTCTTATATAATTGGGGGTTATTTACTTCCGTCGAACTTATTGGAAAGCAAGGACAATGTCAAAGAAAATATTAATCAGTAACTTTGCTTTTCATCAACTGGATCTAACATCATTTTTGGTTATTCAATAAATATTCTATTCTGTCTTTTTGACACAAAATTTATTTTCTGTGCTGTTGTTTTATACAAATTTTGGTGGTCCTAACTACACATAAGCTAGATAATGAATGTGTATTCTTATATCTCTGTTCCTTACCTATCCATGTAATAATAATACAGTATTAATTAATTTATGCATTATGAATAGACCTATGAATTATGTTAATATATTAATATTATTTGTATAAACCATCCAATCAAAAATGTAGCCAACAATACTTGGATTTATAAGTCACTTTGGGCTCTAAATCTTCTTTGTAGTAGCATACTGATCTTAAGTATTAAATGGGATATATATACATGTAGTTCTGAATACGTATTGTGAATAGTAAAGTTTTAATTATCGTGAAACATCTAATAGTTTAATATTAGCATTTGTTTCATTTTTTGTGACATCACAGGAATGCAACTTGAGTATAACCAAATCATTTTGTTTCTAAAAGGTCAATGATATGATGACATAAGCACATGAAAGTTTGGATTAAGTTCATTTTATGCTCAGATGGGCTAATCAGGACTGGGCCTACAGTTTTAAAATGGAATCCGAATCGCTATGCAATATGTCTCCACTGAGGATCAAACCTATTACCCCCTGATTATAAGACAGTTTTACCACTATGCCATTGGGTGTAATACACAAACTCACATACGGCAAAAACAAATTAGTAACTAGCAGAAATGGCCAATGCGTCTCTCTTGGATGTAAAATTATTAAGGTACTTCTATAATATGACTTCACGAACCTCTAAAACTCTTATCTGACACACTGCAAGTGAAATAGGTTAGCCGTAATTAGTTAAAAGCCAAAAAAGGCAAATTTTCGTTTCTTTCCCAAAAAAGCCGGCTTTTTATCGAAAAAAAACGTCCATTCAAAAAAGCCGGCTTTCTTTGGAACTCTAGTTTTTAACAAACAACGTATTTTCTTTTTCAAAATATACAGCCTTATATGAACATAAGAAAATAAGGAGAATAATTTAAGGAATTCCGTCCATTGGAATTTATTTTGCAGTACTTTTTTGCTACTAGTTTGTGTTAGACATAAATACACAGGTTGTCGCCATACACATAGGCGGATCTAGAATTATTTTATGGGAATGGCACAGAATTAGGTACATATATATATCCTGGCCTGGGCATGTGTATTCTTTATTATGAGTGTCCATCAATTGCATTATCTCTCTCATCCTAATCGTCACGATTAGCCAAAAGTGTCAGAAAAGCGAAACTAATTAACAAAGATAATATATATTAGGGCTGAGATTATACCGATGTCGTTGTATCAGTATCGGCCGATACCAATGGTATTGGTATCGGAGAGTATCCACAGGATTTTATTTACAGATACTGGCCAATAGTTTTCCTGCGTTTTGAGAGTTGGCGGGTTCTCAAAAATACCGCGCGACAATTTCGCAGAGTCTAGATTTGATTGGTGTTCAGCAAAATTAAAGTTTCCATTGACCCAATATTGACTGAGAAAACTATACTTTGTGATCACTTGGACAGGCATTTTTATATTCTGGTGCAAGTTTTTGAATAGTTTAAGTCAGAACTCTTTTAATATAATGGTAACCTTTCAAAAATTGTAATGAAAACTATACACACATCCAACTATATTTTGAGGTTATTTTGATCAATTGATTGATTGATTATTCACAGCTTTTCTGCCACTTTTGGGTAATCGCGACCGTGAGGATGAATGATGATATGATGAAATTGATGAAGGGACACTCACAATAAACATCAATGCCCAGGCTGGGTTCGAATCCAGGATCCCTAGCGTTGTCGCATGCTGTGCTAGCAACCCTGCCACAGATCAGCAACTATATCTTTGTTATATAATTATATAACACAGTACTTTATATGCAACTTTAGATTGAGTGCCTGATTATCACATTCTGTTTTAATACTAAATCCCATAAGCATCGAGTACCTACATAAAAATGCAACTTCCAGCTACAATAATGCAGTATCAATTAGCACGCACGATTTTTCTGGGGATATTCCTGACTTACGGTAATACATGTAGAGGATATATGATATTTGATATATCATAAAAATTGCAAGACATTGCATAAGGGACGCCGGTACAGAGGGGCTAGGGGAGGCTGAAGTCCCCCTCTCAAAATTGATTTCAGCCCCCCTTATAGCTCCAAGATTTTTTATAGTACGTTAGACCCATTTCGACCGAAAATAGGAAAAACTAGAAGTTTTCTCAATTAATTTGGTTAATCACGAGTCACCAAACTTGCTTCAAAGTTGACATGATGTTCTGCTGCCTACATGGTAGGTGGATGTATTCGGTGGTTGTGGGTGTTGATGTCGTGTTGCTTGGAACATTTATCGTCTTGTAAATAGGTAACATTCTTTTAGAGTATTATATTATAACTGCAAAAAGATTACATTACATTTCTAAGTGAAGGATATGGGGAAGCAGTCGCCCCCCCCCCTTGCCTCCCCGTGTGCACGCCTATGCAAATGAAGCTTCAAGATTCTTTAGATGTTGAACGTCCTCCTACTTATAAAAATGTATTTTCACACCTGTTAGACCTATTCCTAAAATTGTGATTCAGTTTTGTAGCAAGTTTGGTGATTCATATAAGTGAGAAAACTTCGTTTTTCCTATTTTCGGTCGAAATGCGTCTAACGTTCTATAAAAATTTAGTGGGGAAGGGGGGTCAGAGATGTTTTGTGGGGCTTCAGCCCCCTAAGCCCGTCCATGATTACGTGGACATAAGGGAAGAAGAGTGGATATTCTGAGGGAAAGTGACTCACTAGATGGACAGTTCGGTTCAAATGGTCACTGAGACCCATCCGTGTAACATTTATAAGAGATCATTAAAAAAAAATTAAAAATACTTACAATCACCAGTTACTTTATTTGCAAAATAAACTCATTTTGCCAATTGAATGGCTCGGGTGTAAAACATGATAAGTGACGTTTTGATAATTTTTGAGGTACGTGTCATCATCCAATTTTCGAGAGAAATTGTCATGTCATACAATTTGCATTGGACTCAGTGAAGCCTTGTGAAATTGGTAAACACCACACGAAAACAATTTATCTGCAGTATAGCTTCTAATTTTTTTTTCTTATAAACTGTGAGTCCAGCCCCGATTAGGCTAACCTCTCTGTGCATAAAGTGGACTTAAAACGAAAACTTAAAAATTATTACTACTATTTTCTTTAGTTTTATGGGTGCACATGTAACATTAAAATTTTCGTTATGTGGAATATTACTTATTTTGTCCTGTATATTTCTTTTTTTAAAACTAAAACATGCAATTCGTAGTTTTATACAATCTCAATTCTTTGCATATATATATATATATACACACACACCATATATAATGGTAATAATTGAGAATTTGGCGTTTTAGACCTTTAATTTAACATATTTTAAGAGCCCGGTCTCTGGCACCGTTTAGCGATCAAAGGTATTTTTTTCTCGTGTGACCCACGAAGGGTTGATCGGAACTGGGCATGTGGTTTAAAGAATCCATACCATTGTACAACTTGCCGCCACCGGGGATCGAACCTCGGACCTCTTGTTTCAAATACAACAGCGGCACTACTACACAGTGCCGGCGACAGGGGAAAGAGACTGGAAGGGAAGGGTGAAAAAAATATTGCAAAGAGCAAATACTATATTACTTGAAAACGATGTATACGCGTGCATGTACACGTAGTATGTATGTACAGTACTACATGTGACTTGAAAAGAAAGGTAACTTTGCTTTCCTTCACTGAAAATTACGTGTACAATGTTAACAATGTTACTCACGACGCTCGTTTTGATAGCAAGAGGCCATGCCACAAGGTATACCAATGCATGAACCGAAAGGAAATCAGAAAGAAATGTCAAGTTGTATATTGATCCTTTCCGCCTCCTTTTCGTGACTAGCTTTTGAGCTCTTCTGACGCATCTAATAAACAACGAATAACAATAGCCGGTGGTCTTTTCATCTTTCACACGGAGAAGCCTTCCTTTCCCTTCCCCAGACCACAAACGCTGCCGGCGAGAAGTGATAAATGGTTGCCAGAAACTAAATAATCACTGCTCAATTTAATACTAGTAACATTGGTAGAACTGTGTAAAGTAAGTTGGCAACTTGAGTTCGCTCATTATGCATTGATCGTTTCCCTGAAACACTTTTTTAGGGTAGCCCATCTCAAAATATTCGGGGTTAGATTTGAATTCCTCAGTGCGGAAAACTTGTAAAAAAAAAACGTTTTCCCGTCGCTGTTCCTGGCGTCGATATTTTTGGCTTCGATCTTTTCCCCTCGATGATTTCGGTGTCGATGTTTTTGATGTCGATGTTTTTGGCGTAGATGTTTTTGGAGTCGACTTTTTGACGTCGATGTTTTTGGCGTCGATGTTTTTGCCGCCGATGTTTTTGCTGGCGATGTTTTTGCCGTCGATGTCTTTGCTGTTGTAAAGGGGATCGTTTTATTTTCGTCTAAATAGTTCTCATAAAACTTCTGTGAAATACGGGGGAGAATATGTAAGGATATTATTAATGTGAAGCAATAATGTACATTCTAGAAAAAATTATGGACAAAAAAAGACTACTTTAAAGCACTTGGGTCTGAAAAATAAGGTAGTGTCTGCTGCCACGTTCTTTTTCTGCTGGAACCTCAAAAAAGATGCGCGTGGCAGCAGACTCGGTCTTTGTTTTATCGTGATTTCATCATGCTATATATGCAATTACGTCTGTAACACATACTGTGAAGTTGTAGCGATTACTTTCACAAAAATGTTTTAAGATTAGGTCCCTAAGCATTCTTCTTATAATAAACCTAAATACTCTCGTAGTTAGGTTAAGTTCTGTTAGCATTAAAATAATATCGCTAAATGCTTTCTAAAGAAACAGATTCTAAATTTCCTGTACATTCATTCCCACTAATCATAAACTTGCATTTCTCTCGTCTCAATCTGTTCTTAAGATTTGTAACATCCTCTTAGCAGACGAATTACGTGGCAGGAGCAAATTTGAAGCTTATTCTTACTGCTGACACGTGCGTGGCAGCAGACTCGGCCCTGAAATAAAATAATGAATGAATTCACAGATACTCACCGACTTCCGGTGGCATGCCCATGTCCGGTTCAGGACTTCCGGTCGGCGGCGTCAAATACTTGTCCGGACTTGAAACGCCGCTGGAAGCTTCTTGGCAAACATCAGATAATGAGAAAGATAATTCTTCCTCAAGGGATGGAAGCATTGGCATCTTGTCACCATCTGAAAAAAACAGAAGACAATGATAAAAGAATTGCTCACACACGAAAGGGAAGACTAGAAGGAGTTTTGGACTCGGATACAACTAATACATCATAAAATACGAGGAGCGTCGAGTTATAACCGTTTAGTCGGTTAGCTCTGAAATATAATAAATTGCAATCCCAGTGGGATAATAAGATGTCAATATTGTAGGCCATATATGAATTCGTATATCATCTTTATACTTAATTCAATTCAATATGTAGTGTTAGTTTGGTTGAAGCTTCGGCCTTTGTTAGGTAACTTAATGAGTTTCAAAAAGCATGCATATGCCAACGTAGTATCATCACTTTTCTTGCAAGATGGAACGAATGTTTATGTAACAATAAATGGGCCACATTTCGCTTAAAATATTCTAGAAATATATTTGTGAATAACGATGTTTAACGAGAGATGAAGAAATCCGTATTCATTTGTTGGCACCTTTTCTGTCGCATGTTTTCTTTATTAATTAGTCTGTTCAGGGAGAGAGAGAGACTGTTTTAGAAAAAAATGGACACCAAAATCTCACTTTTCAACTCAAAAAATTCACATGATTCTTAAGTTTTAGAAATAAATAACCATACATACCTCCTTGTAACTGAAGAAAATTTTGCTGTATTGTGCCTGAAAGGAAGAAGAAAATCAAAATAGAGAGGAAGAAACGTGATAGATGCTAGATTCTAGAACATTTCTCAATTTTTTTTCGCCCTATCTATAGTTAACTCGAATTTTACATTCAGAGTTGTAGAAACTAGTCGCCTCATTTGCTGCTACTCTGCAACTTATCTATACATTATGATGATCCAATAAATATCCCTTTCGTATGTATAACGGCGGTATATCATTGACGTCACCAATTTTGTTTGGCTGGGAGGAATCATTTATGGTGGGCTCTGAATTAGATGGTCTCTTTCTCTATTACCAACTTTTCTATTGTGTTCTTTCTTTTCACCTTCTTTCTTCACGTTTCTTTCTTCTTTCTCTCTCTTCCCTTTTCTATCTATCTACTTCATTCTCTCTCTCCCTATATATACTCTTCTGCTTCTCTTTCTCTGTTTCCAGTTTCCCGTCCTGCTGGTCAGTACTCACATGAACGAATGTAAGGAGGGAAAAGGCTACAGAAATGATAGCAGGTCAGAGCAGATTCTCCTCACAAATACCACCACCATCTGAGCGCGTCGGAGGACATCTTGTGTTGCACTACAAAGTTCCCGATGATGTTCCCGGATTAACGCAGCAGCATTCATAATGCCAATGTGCAGTTCATTCCTTGTATTCACCCTTTCCCGGTAAACCACCTGCTTCATCCACCCCCATAAACAAAAATCAAGAGGGGTTAGGTAAGGAGAACGAGGCGGCCACGGAACCAGACCACTACCACGACGACGACAACGACCAATCCATCGATTAAGGTAGGTGGAATTCAGATGTTAAATGATAACCGACTGGAATGAGCAGTTCTACATTTATTCCTTGCTTCATTACTTAATTATCGTGTACTAATTACTGATCATGCAATACAGATTAGTATCAGCATGTCCCTTCTCGTATTTACTTACACAATTACCATTACATTGCCATGTTTTACTTGTTACTGGTTTTGTTTACGTTTTCCTACATCATTTTTATTTCTGTTGCTATCTCCGTTATCGTTCAAAATCAGACCCATGTTCATATGAACTTTCTTGCTTAGAATCACCCATACTACCAGTTCCCAAAATATTGCCGCTTCCTCCTGGAACACCCTGTATATATTATAAGCCAGAGGTTGTTTCACGGCGTCCTTAGTGTTTTACGATTTTTCGTCTGCGCCCAAGTCAAAATGTAGGCTTTTCTAACACTTGCAACGCTCACATAATGAGGTTAGGTTGCCTGCCTTAAGTTAAAAAATGAACACATGTTTCAAATTCTGAAACATTTTATGTGTAAACGTGCTAAATAAGCACGTATTTTGAACAATCCACGTAATTGACTAACAAGTAAGTGTCATTTGAGTGAAAATATTGAAACATTTCGCGGTGCCCCTGCAAGTCAGCCACGGCGCACACTTTGGGAACCGTTGTTCTCACCTACATTTGCAGTTTTTACATAAAACAATATATTGTGCGACAGTCAGGAACCTAACTGACTTGGGTTATTTACGGGTTAGCGTAAGACTGCGGAAATCGGGTTCGAATCCCAGCTATGGATGTTAACTGCTTGCATACATCATTACCACGTCTTCGTACTGTTCCGATAAACCGAACGATATCAACAATCGACCAAATGAGAAAACAGAAGAAGAAAGGGCCTTTCTTTAGCCATAGCATTCGTGTTTGGTCAGGCAAATGTAAGATCGAAATATAACATTGGGGTCGTTATTTATGTATGCCTTGTTTGAAATGCTGGTAATAGCCTCAATGTCTCAATAAAGAATCAGTAAATAATAATAACAGACATAGGGTATTTGAAGGCTCACAGAAATGGGTATCATGCCATACCAATGAAACAAACCATATATGAATACACACTGAAATACAAATAATAAATTAGCCTACCTCCGTGGCGGAGTGGTTAGCACAGCGCACTATGACGCCAGGGGTTTAAATAATTAGATATAATGTTTTCTCTAGCCCCTATTATTACAAAAATAATTCAAATAACAAGTTCGAATCCAGGCCTACCATGACCGTTCTTTGGGAGTGACCTTTCCTCAATGTCATGATATCGCTCGTCCTCATCGTTGCGATTAGCCAAAAAAAGTAGAAAAGTGACGTACAATAACCTAATTCAATGAATCACTCAAAACAAATAATATTAGTAATTTAAACAGTTTGTAAAAACAAAGTAAAAAGCTAGTATGGGAATTCGCCCCATCGACCTCCCATTGGATCCGCAAAATGAAGTACAGACAGATTTTCAGACTATTGGTTGTTCGAAATACATGATAAATCGATTTCTCGTCCGCTTTTCTTGGCTGAAAAGAACAATAAATTGAATACAAAAAATATACACGACGGCTTAATCTACAACAGTGCAAGTCCACATTAGCCTATATGTGCATAAAGTGGACGCCAATTTCAACTCTACAAGAATGCAATGATTCTCATTTCGTCATTCTCAAACTAAAAGAGCCCGACCCTGTAGCCGAGTGGCAGTCGACCTCCGTAGCGAAGTGGTTAGCAGAGCGCTCTACAACGCCAGGGGTTCTGGGTTCGAGTCCCGGGTAAGGCATGGGTATGTGTTCGTCCAGTTGATAAGGAACAAAGAAAAATGTAAGAATTGAGAAGTGTAAAAGTGAGGAAAAGAGTGAATGGTGGGGGATACCTCCGTTTAGAACGGGGTATTTCCTTTAAAAAAAAAAGTGGTTAGCACATCGCGCTGCGACGCCAAGGGTCCCGGGTTCGAATCCCGGTCGGGCTTGGTTGTTTGTGAATGTCCATTCATCAATTTCATCATTTCATCACTCATCCCAATCTTCGCAAATTAGCCAAGAGGCACAAAACGCGAAGTAAAATAAACTAAATCAATCAATCAAACTAAAAGAAGATTCGTTCTTTTCTTGGTATGAAGATCCAGCAAACAGTTTATTTTTTAAGAACGGTTTGATTTGTTGTAGAACAAGAAATTAACAAAATGCAGTAACAATTTGTGTATTAAAAGAAAAATCTGTACAGACCAGCAATGGTACAATAAACGCTTGGGAACAACACAGTCGCGTGCCCAAGGGGTTGTTGGCGAGAGCCCTAACACAATCCCCTCTTTGGCCAAGTATTCTTGTAAAAAAAGAATGTAAAAGACGGAAAAATTAGGACAGACTACGGAAAAAAGAATACGGAAGCCCATCCCTATTCGAAAATCCTGGGCACGCCACTGGTGCGATATCTTTCCTGCTTGTGCGAGTTAAGATTCTTCATTTAGTTTTTATTATTGTTAATTCGGTACTCACTACCGTGGGAAAATTCCAAGAATGCCACTTTTGGACGTGGGTAAACAACGATGCCACACTTCGAAATAAAAAAAAAAAGCAAAGGAACGTTTATCCAACACGCATTAGCAGAAAAAACTGCAGCACAATCAACCTTTTATCTATCGCACAGCTGGACTGCCCCGTTTGTTTTCAAGCCTCGGTGGCAGTTGGTGGACGATCTGTTGCGTCTACCGCTCGTCCTGCGCCCGAAGTTACAACCCAGGGTTGCCAAGAGTCCGTAAATGACGGTAAGAGCAACTACGTTCGTTCTGAAGAGAAGCCAGCTGAAAAATCACATGACGTAACGTCGCCGTGAGTCTTCTTCACATTCCCAACCAACATAGCCGGCATGAGATTTTTGAAGAATCGTTTAGAAGACTAATCACGCTCGGGGAGAGAATTAGGTGGAATGAATAATAAACACAGAGAGAAAATGAGAAGACGAAGAGTGATACAGAAGAGAGAGAAAGAACGGAAAAAATAGAGAAGCACGAAAAAGACAACCCACAAGAAGAATGAGCAATACACACAGGAGAAAAAAGGAAATAAGAGCAAAAGTAAAAAGCGAGAGAAAGGATGAAAGGAATAATGAAACGAAAAGAGGAAAGACAACAGCAGCAGAACAAAGTTGAAAATGTCATTCCCAGAGGTGTTCACAATCCGAAGGGTGACCCTCGTAAGGGCAAATCTCAAGCCAGTCTCACACGGTGGTTAAGTAGGTCCCCACTTCCCAACCCACTTCGGACTCGAAACTACCATAAGATTTTTTACGTCTTCAGTTCTCCAATGCAGCAAAAGGGGTCTCACACGATCCTTAAAATCGCATCTTTAAAAATGGCGACAGCACAAACACGGTATACCACTTCGCAAGTTTAGATGCCAATAACTGCTGAAGATTTGGGAAAATAATGTTTTCTCTTAAAAGAATAAGAGAAGAACATTGGCACTGTTGAAAAATGCAACACATGTAACCAGTGGCAGTGAATGTGAGTATATAACATATGTTATTTCAAGTTCATATACCACTTCACACACACACTAGCACAAAGTTGCCTTACCCCTATATTACGATAAAAGTTGTATATTCTAATGAAACCCTTCTCGTATGGTTTTGAAATATATTCCCCAATACGAACTAGTCAATTAAATTACATAAACTTCACAACATTCAAAGTGCAAAAATTGTGGTGTTTACATTAAGTTATCATATTATATTTATATTTCATTGACACTTCTTTGCTCCTAAAATATTTATTGTGAAATTATCTTTGAAGTCCATGAAGAACTAATTACAATTCATAACTTATATATCATTACAACACTAGCAGATTAATTTACTGCTGTGCTACACACAGCACAGTATCTCGTACATACGCGGCTGTTCAGTGTTTACTGTTTACTTCAAAATAGTATTCGCGTCAGTTGTGAAAGTAAAATAACAGTATCACACTACGAAATTTAGACATACGAACTATTTATTTCAAACAATAATAATTAGTAGACTCTTCACTCAACAAATCAAATCAAATATTCGGCCCAAACATAGCTGTATTGGTCGAATCTTTTTTTATTCTTTAAGCTACCGTGAATAAAATAGTCTTAACATCTATTGCTTTTCTTCTTCTTCCACTTCCTACTTCAGCTGGCCAGTGTGCTCCTCAATTCTGATTGGTAGTTCTATGGTATTAACGATGGATTTAAAGACGGTTTCTAATTCTGGCGGGAATTGAATAAGAGAAAGCTCTCACACGATCGGTGTCGATGGCGAACGTGGAAGTAACTAACTGCCGTGTGAGACTGGCTTCACCCTCACCTAGGGTCGGCCCTAGGCTATAGCCAAAGTTTTTCAGGGGTCTGAAAACATCAGAGATTTTTGTTCCGTCTGAGGTATATGTCCTATACGCTTATATTCACGATATGAACATCATTTTAGTTAAAACACAAATATTTTTTTGCATTTCGTAGTATTAGCTAAGAGAAATAAGCAGAACATTTTGAAGTTTTAACCAAGAATTATGGGAGGCTAATAAAATTTTCTAAATTAGTGTTTATTTTCGTTACCGATGTACCACTTGTGCCGATGTGTTCAATATCAAACTATGAAAGCGGCAATCCAATAACATCCATAATCCACTTTTCTTTACTGTACATTGAATTTTGACGCTATAGTGAAGTTACATTATTTTACATAAAATACGATTTTCACTTCATTGTATAATTAAATTAATACTGCATTTTTGACATATATGCGAATACGATTTTTATGTAGTACTTTGTTTACAATTTCATTAATTTTGAGTATTTTTTTTATGTATCAGATTAGTTGATTAGTTCGAAGTACCCGCATCCTAAAAACTCCTAATAAACCATACACAAAGAACTAATTATTTTTATTTCGCGCGTAGCCCCTGAAACTCGGGGCTTCTGGCTACGGCCGGCTGGCTCACTTACCCTCCTAAAGACTTTTGTGAGGGTGATGGAGGGCGAGTCGTGACGGTGATGCCGATATAGGGTTACGAGGGTGAGAGAGCTTAATTCAAAATGAACACCTCTGGTCATCCCTCTGCTTATCTCACGGGATGACCCTCTCTAAAGACAACCAAATGTTAATCTTTCTTCCACATAGTACTTTCTGGAATGTATTTTGTAAACTAATGATAACGAGGTTCTGGCGCCTGGACTCGTGTTGTGTGTCCTGTCCATGTGTGCTTATGATTGTCCTTTCCATCAATTTCATCTCATCACCATTTCGTCCTCATCTTTGCGATTAGCCGAAAGTGTCAGAAGTAAAATAAATACGTACAATCGATCACTAAAAGAAATTCTCGCTCGACAGCACTGACGTCACTTTAAATTGTACCAATCGATTTCGTGAAAACAGGGAAGTTGACAGCGAATTTTCCGGAGGGGCTCAATCATGGACGAAACATTTCTACTATTCTCTTTGCGTTTCCCCTTTCTGTCTTCTTCCTCTGTTCCTCTACTTCTGTCCTTTTCAATCTCTATTTCTTTCACTGCCCCACGGAAATCGGCGAGAGTGGACAATACCACTAGAATCGAACAACTCTTTACTCGAGAAAAGGCAACACTTGGTAAAAATATTAATCCGATTGTCATGGAAATTATTATTTATTTTACAGTTAGAATACATGAATCGACATTCTTGACAAAAATGCTCTACAAAAAGTCACGTTTGATATTCGTGTATATTGACTGTGCAGCTGATAAAAAGGTTTCGCTACAATTCCAGGAAAAGTGTTTATTGCCCTACTCCGGTAGTCCTTGAGAGAGTGTGTAGGCTAAGGAATGGGGGGAGAGAAGATTTGCACTTTGCAGTCAACCGCCACCGCCATCAGCCAGGACATCAGGGAAGCCGTGTCTCGGACTGGAGGGAGTGGGAGGAGGAAAGGGCAACGAAAAAAAAACTGCGGCACCGGAAGCATGACGGACATATTGTAGCAAGGCCAGTGTTGCATTTTTTTGCTAAAAGTAGACTGCACCTCAACGAATAGATGCAGAGTTTCAGTGGTTTCAGCATTGGAACAAATAAGCATGAATGTAATTTCATCACCACTACTTTCAAGCAGTGGCGTGCCTAGGATTGTCTCAAGGGAAGAAGTGCGTATACGTTTTCCAGTAATCAGTCCTCATTTCTCCATCTTTTGCTGCCTTTGACGTTCTTTTTATTAGGAATACTGGGCCAAATGGAGGTGTCATCTCACCCCCCCCCCCCCCGGGGGCACACCACTGTTTTAAAGTGATCTCTTTGTCTGTGGCCTGCCAATTTTCTTGTTTTTTTTTTATTTTGCTATCTTTCTTTCAATCCCCTTTTCCTTTGCTCTTCATTTACGCGTATATTATCTCTCTCTCTCTCTCTTATTCCCGTTTTCTTCATGTCTCTATATTTTCAGTTTCCCTAGCCCTTGCTTTCCTTATCTCTCTCTCCTCTTGAAGGACATATTTCGGTGCTTCCAGGGGTCCGGACATCCCAGAACCCGAAAGACTTACCAAAGTTCACAATTTAATAAGCAAAATACTTGTTTAATGTTGTACAATATACATTTGATTTATTTACTCAGAGCTTACATGACGTGACTATATAGTTTTGCCTTGACAGTGCCTGTGAAAATTTATACATACCACTAATAATAATAATAAATAATATGCACCAAAATAATAATCACGGACTTTTACTTTTTATCAGTTGTAATGGTAGAACCAGTACATGATCCTTTTCTTTACTAAATGTTGGTATATGACCTACGACGTTTTTTGATATTCAATAAATATAAAATATTTTTGGCATTAATTTCTTCTGCAGGACAGCTGTCTTTATACAAAACGCGCACATTAAGCAAGAAAATGAAAACGAGATGTTATATCTCAATTCTTTTTTACCTGTCATACATAATAATAATCAAGCTATTCATTATAAACTATTATTATTATTACAAATGAGAGTGATACAATTGGTTCGGACCCCTCCCGTAGATACGTATCTGCTCTACCTCTCTTTCTCTCTCTCTCCCCCTCTTTCTCTCTTTCCGTTATATATCCCAGTCTTTATTTCCTCCCCCCTGGCTCTTGCTTTCCTCTCACACACACTTCTCTCTACTCTTTCTTATACCGTTGCTCCACATCTCTTTCGTTTCCTTCCCCTGTTTCTATTTATTATATTTTCCCTCTCTCCCTTTTTCTTTCTTTCTTCGCCTTTTATTTCTTTCAACCTGTGTCTTTTCACTTCCTTCTATCACTCTCTCTTCATTTTTTTTCATTCTTTCTATCCAATTTCTCTCTCTTTATCTCTCTGCTTGTTTGGGATTCTTGCTATTTGGTAGATGGGTATGCAGTGGGCGAGAAAACGGCCCAGTCGGAGTGACATGCGAGCGACATGTGGCGTCACTTCAAAAGGTTGCCTTAATTTCTGAACGTTCGTTTTTGAGAGTTCATTTAGGGGGATTTCGCACTGAAGTGATAAGCGACACGTGCAATTTTGGATCGAACCAATCAACAGCAACGTTTCGCACCGTAGCGTCATGACATGCTGCACAAGCCTGCATTCGATTGGCGAAATTCTCAAGTGACACGCGACACAAGTTATTTGTCGCTTCGGTGTGAACCTTAGCAGTTAGGCATCACACCAAAATAGCACTAATTTTTAGCAGTTTCCGAATTGCTACTAAATACTGCTGATGTCGAACACACTGATACCCTCCCTCTGATCTAAGGGTGCCTTTCCGCAGTTGTGCAGTAGACATTCCAATCAGAATCTTAAGAATGCCAGTTCCGTGCATGTATGTGCGAAATGAAAGAATTGCAAAGGGCTTGCATTAAATTAGCCACGAATGCAAAATGAGCGTGGAAAAATGTAATGAAAGAAAGAAATGGTGAAATGAAACCCACAACAAACCAAACAACCTCACTGCAAAAGACATGGGGACCAAATCAAATATATACGTGGGGCCTATAACCAAAACTTTTCTTGTGCTCCTTAAGTCTAAACTACATGTATTCTACATGATCACAATTTAAATATTATTACCTACAAGCAAGGTGGATTGCTTAAATCAAGATTTAAATCAGGTGATTTATTAAATCACTTTAAATAAATAATTTATAAAATAATGTACTTAGAGATTTGGTACGAGATACCTAGATATCAGAATCACTTTTGGTGGAAGTAATCATTTAATGGTGTTTATTAGGCTCTAAGAAAGGAAACAGAATATATGTACTGATGGGGTGAAGCTCATATAAAAGGTAATGTGATATGTAAACTGTAAGTTTACTTAAATTTATCTTGATTTAAAATTCAATAATTTTTATAGGCAACAATAGCAAACATTTTGTGTAAAAAATATACAAAATACTAAATTATAAATATTGTCATTATCATTAAACTGTAAGTAAACGTGGCCGCTGATATTTTGCAAACTATCATTTAAAAAATTGCCAAACTTAAGCTACAAAGACTATAAAATATGTTTTAAGTTACAATTAATGTTACAGAATGTTTTATTTTCACTGAAATAAAAGTTGCTCAAATTATTATAGTTTCATTAACACAACTAGGTTCATGTATACAGTATCAGGAACAGAAAATGTGTATATTTACATATAATGTTTATGTGCTATAATCAAAATGTTCAAATATTTTCGAGGGCTATTTTCTAGAAAAAGCATTTCTATAAAAAAACAGATACCTATATGTATGGTGTCAAAAATCATACAAGCATTTTTAAAGGTGTTTTTTTAATTAAGACAATCGATTTAAATAAGAAAAATAAAAAATGATTTTTAAAATAAAAATTATGATTTTTCTATGATTGCCTACAAGCAATAAGGAGAACATGTTGAAAGATAAAACCAAGAAAAATGGGAGGTAAAAAAAAATGTCTCCAAATTAGTATTACTTTTTATTTCCGATGTTCCACTGGTGCGATGTTCCACTGGTGCGTCGTTCATTCTATTTAGTTACAAAACTAGGTATGCAAAAATGCAATTTTTATTCATCTGCAATAACGTTGTCTATCATAATATTTCTATAGTTTACTTATCATTGAATTTTGACACAGTAGTGAATTTACATTGTTTCATATAAAGTGATATTTGTATTCACTTCATTGAAATATTTGAACACGATTTTTTTTGTAGTAATTTGTTTAGAAGATGATTTCAATATTTTGTATATTTTTAAGTACCTATGTCAAAATAATCCATGAAGTCAAGAAAAAATTACCTGGAAGAACCAGCGTCTTATACTCGTAATAAACCATACACTAACAATATTAACTTTCATCTGCCGCGGGACACCTGAAGCCATGCCCGTACCCAAGGGGGGGCAGGGGGGCCACGGCCCCTCGAGCCATGAAAATTTTTAATTTGAACGTATAGAAACCTACAAAAATTACGTTGATGGTTTTTCAAATTTTGCATGAATATCGATTTTGTCCTTGCACAAATAAATAGGTTGTTTCTGGACAGACAGAGGCTCTAGAAGTCTGCAGTCTGCAATATTTGCCTATTTTAGTTCTATAACCATTGATGCAAGGCTATCAGACGTTCCGATTTAGTCGGGACAGTCCATTCCTTTTAATCCATGTCCCGACCTTTTCGCCACGGCTCGGTCACAAATATTTCATATAATTACAATAGAGGGGAATTTTCTATACTCTTTACATTATGGAAGAAAGGTTCCTCAATGACTGCAATACAAAAAAAACCATATAAGGGGCATTTGGCTCTCCACCCGCACCGAAAGGTCTGTGATCCCTTTCCGCCACCACTGAGCAGAAGGATAAAAAAATTTGTTTTCTTTCTCCAACATCAGGGCTTTTCTGCAACTGATGTCCATTCTGCCACTCAATGGCTTAGCGTTAATTAATATTATGTAAATAGGAGAATCCACTTCACAGCAGAATCGTTGCTAGATTTTTGGGGCAAAAAATTGTATGAAGTACTTTTAACATATATTGTTATTTCTCCAAAACACTCAAGAAATTAAGTACATTATTATTTACAAAATTCTGCCAATCGGAATTTGTTTTACTGCAACTTTTCTTCCCTTCTACTTTTAATTGTCTTGAACATAAATACACAGTGGTGAGACAGTACAACAGACAACTTTCACAGTGTGCAGAAGACATCAAGGCCAGAAAATTCGATGCTACGAGCCATTGATAATGGAAACTTTCTATCCCACATGTATGCATCCCCCATTTAATAGCTTCTTGGTTGCCACTGGCATTTATTTTTACTGTCGAATAAGATTCTAAAAGCGAAAATACACCATAGAAACAATATTATGCCAGAAGACACACTGCCAGGGTGAAATCACTTAGCCGTTCCCTTCAGATAATTTAATTTCAGGGTTTGCACTGACTCCAACGTCCTGGACAACTGGAGGAGTCAGGAAAGCAAGACTAGGACTGAGGTCATTGGAAACAAATGATTTCTTAAAAAAGCTTTCAAAACTTGGAAAAGTCAGGGTAATTAAATTATTTTTGCTTGGCAGAATTTAAACACGTTGCGTTTTATCTCCCCAACAATCATCCTTTTCGGGTAATATTGCTTATAAAAAGGTTCTTTCATTTTATTTTAAATTTATTTTCAAAAATGTTCAAAAAACGTGATTCATTTGGTTAACTTACAATGTTGAAGTGTAACTCTTATTTTTTAGCATGTTTAATCATTACACAGTTATGTAAAATTCCTGGAAAAGTCAGGTGCGACCCCTCATTAACCCCACACACATATGTTGGTTTTCGTAGGCTATTTGAATTGTTTGCATTATGCACACACTTAGTTTACCCGTATCATACATTTTTTTTTTGTTCTCTGACAGAAACAAATGTCAGTGTCAACTGCAAATATTTGTCACGTGGTTGCATACATATAGGTTAGAAAATGCTGTTCTACAACATTTCGTAACAAAATAAGCAAATTTCTCTACCCATCCTCTCCTATACACCCCCCATATATATATATATATATATATATATATATATATATATATATATATATATATATATATATATTACAGTGTATAATATGAGAGAAAATTTATTTAAAATTCGGCTATGGGCCTGGTCACCCCCTCAAAAAAAATCCTGAGTACGAGCCTGCCTGAAGCATGGGGCCCGAGTTGCCCCTCTCCAAGAGCCGGTCATGGATAAGCTCGTAGTTCACATATTTTCCAAGGACTGAGAAAATAAAATTCTCCTGATTATAAATTACATATTCGAAAGTAGAATGCTTCATAAATATAAGTTGATATTGCAAAATATATTTTAAAAATTTTCTTTCGTTTGTTTTAATAACAAAACGAAAAGAGTATTTTCCCAACAACAGTTCATAATTATGACTTCTTCATTTTACTGAATTTTGTAACCATATTTTAATAAAGAAATTTGATACAAACATAGGCGTTCGCAGGCTAATATATTTGGGGGTGCCTCAAGGGGAATTTCAATTGCCTATCTGGACAATGGTAATCTAACTATCGAAACTTCATATTCCTTTTTTACAGAAACTATTAGGTAGGAAGATAAAATTTTAACATAGTCTCTGAATATCATTGTGGTGATATTTATATTATTTAAATAAAGAAAGTAAACAATGAAAGCAATGTTTGTACAGAATAACCAACTGGAACAAATGTAATACAAGGCCATATTTACTACAGGTAACATCAGATGAATCCCTTTCATTAATTAAAACTGCAGGTCCAGCTTTTCCACGTTTTCTAATGCATATTACTTCATAAAATATAATACTGTACATGACCACTTGATAGTTAATATTCTGTGCGATTTATAAAGTGAAAAACATCTTCTTTGCTACATTATTATTGGATATTATAGTAAACCCTAACACAATGTTTTGGGGGGGGGGAGGAAGAGAGATAGAGAGAGAGCAGGGCACCTCAAATGAAACAAAAAAGCTTAATTTTTAAAAAACACTATTATTATATTAATTATTTTATTGATAGTTTCTAAATTTAATATTAGGGAGTGTCCAGGCGCCCCTAGGTGTGCACGCCTATGGATACAAAGTTCATTAGTTGGCGCTCTGGGGTCAAATATGCCGGGGGGGGGGGGGGGCAGTACACTCCCGAAAGAGACCAACTGAAGATCTGCAATGGGAGAGGAAAAAGAAAAAAATTTGCTGGTGATACCTATTCTCCAGGCTGGATATAGGTTAAACAAGTCATACTTTTGAAAATAATACATATCATACCTGAGGCAATCGCTTCTGATCGGAACTTCTTCGTCATGAAGTGTGTGTAATCATAATCGTGGCCTTCCATGGCGTAAAAGACTTTCCAACTTTGCTTTACTGTAAATTTAAAACAGAACTGCGTGTAAAGGTCTCGCCGATCTGTACATCACAACACAAGATAAGTATGCATAGTTGGAACCATTGCAGAAAATTTTGGAAAGAACCTCTAACGACTATGGACAGACAGTTCAACAATCGGATTCAAACTTGTACGCATCAACCGACCTGCGACGCGCAATCGGTTCAGTAAGGAGTGCCGCCGTTTGATGTTGCCGACATCAACTTCAAGTTGCATCTTTGAAAATTCCGCAGTAGCAACAAACAACATTATGCCCTTGGGAAAAGCTACCACTACATTTTTCATGGGAAGAATCGTGAATGGTGAACGCACTGTGCGAACCAAGCTTTTTGCTTTGGGAGGAAACCCACTCAGTGGTGTATTTGTTATTTAATTTCGGAGGTTTTTTTTTTGGGGGGGGGGTTGCAATTTTTCTGTATGTTACCAGTCAGTAAAGAAAACCCGAACTCGTACACAAAAAGAGAATTAGTAACACCGAAAACTTGAACAAATTTCTATTGCCAAGTTCAAACGTAATGTCCATCTAACCTACATACAAATTCCTGCGACCACTTCAATACATGTCAAATAACAACACTGCCATGAAAACAAGCTTGCCGTTGTCTAGGCTCGATAAGGTTGGTCAGTTTCAGAGGGGTGTCCCCTGGTACCCAAGGAGGGGTACGAGCCTTTCTTTGATAATAAAAATAAGTTTTATTTTGTTGGACATAACTTTTTTTGTTGGATATAACACAACATCTCCCGTACATATGTTCTGGAATTATCGTTTTACATACATCGTAAAACGTGTCAATAATATGCGTCTACGACGCCTGAAGTCCCGGGTTCGAATCCAGGTGTTCTTTGTAAGTGTTCTTTCATTAATTTTATACTACAATCACTCATCCTCAATTCAGTAGTATGCGTGCCTGAGAGGTGCGAGAGGAGGGGGTGGAAAAGAAACTCAAATGCTGGGAAATATTATAAAATATAGGACTGACTTCTAAAAAAGAAGACATGACCCCTCCTGTACGATTTTGCCCCCAGCCCCTCCCTTTCCAAAATCCTGGATACGCGTCTGTTATAGCATCTTTAGTTGTGAGAGCAAACCTATCCGTTTTGATTATGTTTTGTGTGCGAAAGCCGGAGGTTCAATATTTCCCTCCGAAATAATAATAATAACGAAAAGGCATGAAAAATCGGCAATGTTGAAATAGCAAAGCTGAGTATGTGTATGTCCTACACATTTAACATAGCCACCTCGGTGACCAAACATATTGACATGTGATCTTCCTGAAGTAGATCTCGGTGACCAAGCATATTGACATGTGACCTCCCTGAAGTAGATTTCGGTGGCCAAACATATTGACGTGTGATCTCCCTGAAGTAGATTTCGTGTTGAAACCCTCGCGACGAGCCAAAAAAATGGAAGAAACGAGAAGTGAATAACAAAAATACAGCGACATGTTTCTTGTTCACTGTCCCAATTTGCACTGCAAATTATAAGATACTTGCGTTTTGCACAGTAACTAATCAATTTTTGATGTCACTTTTAAAGACGACGCTCTAGAACCGCTAACAGTTAGCTTTAATATCCGCAGGTGGGATTTGATGTTGATCGGGTATAAAGGGGGGGGGGGAGGTAACATATTGAACCCAAAACTGCTGTATTTCCACAAGATGTAATTCGACTCAAATATTTCATTTCTAATAAAATCATAACGATGCACGCCACTTTATTATTTTTAAATAACATATGTAAGAATGAGTGTACGATATTTATATTTAGATATTAAGGTTAATAAATAATATTTAAATAAGAAAACATGCGGTCCTGGCAAAGGTTCTGAATAAATGCCGTAATGCAATACAGTAAGGCTATGAATTAGAAGCAGGCCCAAGAATACATTCCTAAAACTATAACTGCCCAGAGCACACTGTTATAATAGTAGCTCATATTTTGTTGCCAAAAGCTTTCCTTGCTTCATCAAGCAAGAAGCGGAATAGTGAAGTGTAAACTGCGCATTTGTGTGGCTCTCCCTTATCGCACAACGCTAGGACAACCTTGCGTTCTGACGTCAGACGAGAAATGCATACGTTGTTAGGTTAGGTCTGGTTTTCTTATCATAAATACACTGCAAATGTATTATTTATGTTAATACAACTAAACCTAACTAGCCTAACTAAGGCATTTAGCGTAACAATAAAAGCATTTCCCGGTGACACCAGAACACAAGCGTTGTGCGATAAGGCAGACCCCATTTGTGTCCCTTGGAAAGACAGACGCATCTTGGAAATCCATAGGGCGCCAGCGGCCAGCAATTCATTACGCAAGCAACCATTCTTGCCCTTGCAAGTTGAGAGCTGGATTAGCGAGCGTGTGGACGAGACAACCCTGCATAGTATCCCCACACCGGCAGAAAACTAACGTGGCACAACTTTTAGATTATGCGTAAGATAAGATTTTTTAAATTATTTGTTCACGCCAAATGGAAAGGATGGCAATACAGGAGGGACAACTGAAAAAAAAATATATAAAAAGAACATAATTGCTTTCGATCTTCCTTCAATTCAAGGATATCCTGGACATGCCACTCGAAACAATGAATAAACCTTGCAGATAATTTTTACTTTAATTGTCTAAATATGTTCATTCTTTTATCATACTTGACTACTTTAAGGCCATGAAACGACAAATGTAAATGCAGCATACACAACTATTACTGAAACATTTTAACCCCTTGAAAACTAAACATGAACCATCTTTTACTAAGGCAATGTTTCCCGGGGCTCTTAGCTTGGGTACATAGTAAAATATTCCTGACGCAGTGGGGAAAATACATACTGCCGAGTATGTATTTGTAGTATGATCATTAAAACGAAATTTTTCATTGCAACAAGTACACTTACAATGAAGTTACAAAGAAGCATAAATCTTACATTTATTGCTAACAGAAATAAGGTTCTTTTAGTTAGTATTCGACAGAATAACCTAAGTAAAATCTGCATTAGATCAAAAGAATTTAGTGCAAAATACAGAAACCAGGTTATATTTTCATCTTCTACCACTTAATACAAATAATAAATGGTATTTCCCCTCTTTTAACGAGATGTGTGAAAGTTAATAACAAAATACAATAATTATGAACTTCAGTACACTAACTATCTGAAATATAAAACATAATAATGGATATCTGGTTGATCGACTAGTAATAAAAATGTTAATAATAATAATAATGTTTGGAATAGAATTGGTTTGTTATTAGTTTATAATAGTTAATATTGTAAAATAACAATCATAACCATGTTAGGCCCCCGGCCCTAAACAAATATTTCTGAGGACTCCAATGGCCACTTGGGGTATTGCCCCGCTGACCACGGCCAGGACACAAACCATTGCACACTTCTGCTGGGAGAACACGGTTCTGGAAGCTCGATTTCTGCTTGTCTCGCTTTTTATAATTGTAATATAACTTTACAGATGCAATCGTCATTAGTAACATACACATACAATTAAATAGGAAACAGTTACTTCTCTATTTATTTGTCCAAGGTGCCAATACATCAATTGTACTCCTTATTATCTATTACTGGGTTACGCTAAAACTATTTGAGTGAACGAAATTAGGATAGTTGTTTCTTGGTTCCCCACTTTACATTATTAGTATTATTATTATTATATTTTTAACCTGTAGATAATTGTGAAGATTTAAAATAATAATTTTTTTTATATATATTTTGATTAATTTAATTGATAATTACGCTAGAACATATCAAAATAGTTGTTTTAATGCAGTGTAGATTTTTAATTATGTATTGCAACAAATTTCATGCATAAATTTGTTCCCATGTATCAAGTAGAAAATCTAAGTTTTCATTGGAATATGTGCATATATGGAAGGGGGCCCCACTACACTATACTGATTTGCCCTGGATAGAGGGAGGAAGGGGGAGAGGGAGAGAGAGAGAGAGAGAGAGAGAGAGAGAGAGAGAGAGAGAGAGAGAGAGAGAGAGAGAGAGAGAGAGAGAGAGAGAGAGAGAGAGAGAGGAGACAAGAGAAAGAAAATTCGAGAGAGGGAGGAGGGAAGGAGAGAGCCTAAGACGAAGAAAGTCTTATCTCTCTACACAGAGAAAGAAAGAAAGTACTTTTCTATTTCTTTCATCTCCCAAAAACATACCGTAATTTTTAGATTGAATACACATTCATAGTACGTATTTTTTAGATTGAATACACATTCATAAGCGAAGTGCCCCTTTTGTATTTTGTATTTTTATTTTACGTTCCTTTTTCTCCCCTTTTAGGCTAATTGCATTCACTATCCTAACGTTGCTTATGAGACCTCCACTCTTCTAGTACCAGTAGTACCTTGCTCAAGTTATATTCGTGTGTGTGTGTTCTATTTTCATAATATATTTTCAACAATAAAAGTGACTGGGTAGAGGAGGGTAGTCGCATTTAATTGGTTTCGTAAATTACAGGTTTCTACTGTTACACAGGGGATCCAAAGAGTTAAATCACATATCCAGTTCACTAATTAACCTCAATTATGGAACTCGTAAAGAAACACCTTAGGGAGGAAAAGTATCCAAGATACATGAAATAACTATGGATATTACCCAGACACCTACAGTTTAAATCACTATCACGTAATTTCAAGTACAATATCTATTATGCGGTCACTTATTGTATGTACGTAGTCTGTTTCTATTGTCCTCCTTATTTTTTCTTCTCCCCTTCTTTTATTGCTAGCATAATTTAACGCGTATGTTATATGAACAGATTCTTGTTAATCTTATGTACAGTGCTAAAGTCCTCTCCTTGTGGATTATATTGTAATATACAGGTTAAGTCCGCTACGAGCCCATAGTCACTCCTCAAATTTTGTTCCACTCCATTGCGTGTATATACAATTGTAAATGTAAACAATTAGGTAACATTACCGGAATTACTGGTGTTCGAAGTGGTTGTGGTTGAGGAGGTACTTTGCAAAATCTATTATTTTTTACCTGACTCGTTGTCACCATGTTGGGACAATGATCCCAGTTAGTCTAAAGATTAGAGTAAACATCCCTTTGCCCCGAATAAGTTCGACTTCAACCGCTGATCGCTATTGAATTGCTAAAATTCACCCCGCCTGATGAGGCGCCAGCTGTTCTGTGGCGTCGTCCAGTTTTGCAAAGAAATCCGCATTAGTGCGTATTTGGCAAAACCACTAAACATATAAATTACAAAATTAATACACATAGAAGTAAGCGAATGTTTATCCCGAACAAAATATATATTCAAACTAACTCTGCTGCAATTTTTAATTTATTTTTTTTTGTCCCGACTTGGGCGCCATGTGAAGAACAGTGCTGCACAGCGGCGCCAAAAAGCTGAAAAGTTTCAGAACAAACATAATCAGGTTTAATCAATTACAAACATGTGCTGTGCTATAATGAAACTATGACTACTTACCCATGTCCGTTTCCTTTTCCACAGCTGCGTTGGGACTAAACATAGCGAACCACGCGGACTGAGGATAGATCACACTTGAAATACAACCACGACCTCCGGTAACTGACGCATGACTGACACACGTTCGCCTGTCGCATCTCCTCGATGGGGCAACACTGAGTATCTGCGAGAAAAAAGTGCAGGAAAATAATTGGCGTTCTTATCTTTTTAGACGATTCGCCCAACCCTATGCTTCTCTTCCCGGTCATTATCTACACCTGTAGTAAATGCAATTGGTCTCCAACCGGCAGTTTGTGGTATTAGAGGCGTGGTCTTAACATGAACCTGATAATCGCGAAATATAATAAATATGCGTTTCATCGAACGCTTTCACTCGCGCTCTGAAAGTGTGAAACCAACAGCAGAGTTGCCAGCTATTGTGTTATAATAAGAAGTGGGGAGGGAGGAGGATATATATTAATGGTTTTTTGATTGTATTTATTTTACTTCGCTTTTCTGCCACTTTTGGCTAATTGCGAAGATGAGGATGAATGGTGATAAAATGAGATGGATGAAGCGACAAACACAAACATATAGGGACGACACAACACGAGCTCCACAGAGGATTACACTGGCTGTGAGTTCAGACGCCAGAGCCTCGATACTGTGCAAAATGCAGTCCACGTGGAAGTGAGTAATAATTAAATTTATCTCTTTATATCGTAAGTTTTAATTTATAAAATGGAAAAAAACGGCGTAGTATCTTTCAGCGTTTAGCTTGCTTTAAGTTCACTTTATGCACAGAAATGCTAATCGAGACTGTACCCGTGGTTTAAAGTGGGATTCGAACCATATGCGCCTCCACCAGATATCTAACCCGGAACCCTTGAATATCAGGCGACGACGTAGCCACTCTGACATTGGGGAAGCCCTTAGTATCTATCTCTTAGTAATGGGACTGGGTGCATGCGTTAAAGTTCTGTTGTGCCCACTGAATCTAATTCAATAATTATCATTTACGAACAGACCAGGTTTAGAGGGGGTTTGGGACGGCTACAGCCCTGGACTGTCTCCGCTAGGTAACGAGCTTGAAAAAAGAACCACAAAAAATAATATTTAAAATGTACTTTTATAATATTACAAATATACAACTAACCATGTGATAAAACTTAGCCTAAAAGTTTTAAATGTGATTGTACGTATATAGGGAGGGAACACTGGCGTACGCAGGGGGAGCTGATGAGAGAATAATGAAAGCAGTGAAGAAATCGAGTAGACGCCAGATTAACATTTCTGTCTTCGAACAACTTGCAAAACGAAGTTTAAAGAGGTAAATACGAAATATGTTATCGTGTAACCCGCTACCCCTAGAACGCAGCCCCATTCAGTAATAATAATAAAATAAAAAAAACCGCTTACGCTTACGTGAGATGCCGGCCCCGTGTTGGAGTGTTTAGCACATCGCGCTACGACGCCAGGGGTCCCGGGTTCGAATCCTGGCTGGGCATGGATGTTTGAGAGTGTCGATTCATCAATATCATCATGTCATCACTCATCCCCATCTTTGCAAATTAGCCAAAAGTGGCACAAAAGTCGAAGTAAAATAAAGCAAATCAATCAATCAATGAAGCTTACGTGAGATGGAATCACTATGTGTTAGCTCTGGGACCCGTTCACGAATGTATCCGTTACATGAAAAAAGTAGTCGAATTGAGACTACTATTGAGGGGGGAAATGAGAAATGTATTTCTGTAGCTATATTTAGATATATTTGAACACTTATGCCCACTGTGCGAATTAAACTTTTTGCTTTTTTTTGGGGGGGGGGTGCCTACTCCAAGGCCGCCCGCAGGATTTTTTCTCAGTGAGATTTCATATCCTGCCCTTCAGTCATAGAAACTTGTATTGTGGTTGTTTTTGCTATTATTGTTATTATTACATTACAAATCATAAAATTCAAATTTAATTTAAAATACTTTGGCACTGTATACAAGTTCAGACTCCAGTCTCCTATCTACGAGAGAAACTGAATTCGCCTTACTTCCTTTCCATAAACATCTATCACTTTGTTGTTGTCTATTTGTACATTACTTTTTCACAAAAGGTAGATATGAATGAGATGTCACTTGATCTACTGTCCTTCATGGTATGTACCTCTGATCCATGTTTTTACATGCCAAAGGGTAGTGTAAAAAGAAGTAATAATTGAAAATGACGGGGTGTATCGAGGTCAGATCTAGACTTTTCGTAATCCCGAACAGCCGAGAAAATCCAAAGAATCTTATTTAAAAGGCTAATTCACGATATCTTCTGCCCTATAAATGTTTTAAATTTCTTGAAATTAATAGTTTTTATTCCAGAAGTTTAAAATTTACCGTCCCGAAAATTTTCCGACCTGGTCGGGAAATGAAGAATTTTTTTCAGTCTCCAACGTCAGAATTATGATCAAATCCCATCCCGACCAAACTTTTTCCATCCTGCACACTCCTAGTTACAGCAGTCAACATGATTCTAATGTCTCGTGTGAAAGACGTTCTCTTGTTATTTTGTTGGACATGGCAGTTAATTGCTGTAACTGACATCCCGTAAATCGCAGAAAACAATATTATTTGTAATAAAATTTTGCTACAATTTCACCATTCGAATTACATGAACGTTTTCCAGATCTTGTTGGGGAGGGGGCTAAGTATCTCCTCCCACCTGCTGGCGCCGTTGGCCCATTGAATGGCATATTTGTTATTTCATTTTGGGAAGTACGTTTTTTCGGTGTGCAAATTTGCATATATGTTACCCGTCAGTAAACTATACTATTACTACTTTGTGGTTCTAAGTACCTTAGAACAATGGTTCTAACCTAGATCATTAAATCTTACTTAATACTTAATTATGACTTAATTTAGAGACAGTGTATTTACATTCTAAGAAATCCCAAATTTGTACCCAAAAAGAGCTATTGAACTAGTAACGCCGAAACATTATCCAAATTTCCATGGCCAGGTTCAAACTTAATGTCTATTTAACCACCTACTCGTATAAGTTTCTTGTAAACATTCGGTGAGGTCAGTTGCAGAATGGTCCTCCTTTTATCCACAAGGCTGCATATTTTTCAGCATGGAAATCTTGGATAACTAGACAATTAATGGACACGAATGATTTTTCACTGTTTGTTACAGTTAATAAATGGTATACTGTATACTTTCAATTACATTTTCTTTGAGGGGTATAAATAGTCCCTGGCAGGGATAAGAATAATATTCCTTTACCAGGGATAAAATGTTTTGTGGGGGAAATCCCCGGCATCTCCCCCCGTTAATTCGCACACTTTATCCCCACTCCTTACGCTTGAATTATTGCAGTTATAATATAGAGGTAGTGTTTTACAAAACAATTGTTAAAGAAACAACCGATGATGACTATATTTTTCTGTTCGAGAAAATTGTGTTTTTTTGCCCATAGTTCTGTTAAATACGTAATTGTGTTTGCAATGACAATATCTAATAGGTGCAACTCAAGTGTGTAGATATTATGTTGTTGAAGGGAAGATCATCCCTATATCATGAATTTACATTTATAACAAGACATAATTTACCATATTTTGGAATATGTGCAGTGAATTTTTGTGATAGTTCTCAATCAGTATTACGTACGCTACCTTCACTACACACAAATTACTCAATAATGTGAGTTTGCAACCTTGATTCACCATGTAGGTTAAGTTGCGTGAGGTCCTTGATTGAAAGATCGATAGTGTTTTGTTTCTTGTTTTACTTTTACTTATAACGTCTGCAATTGATTTTCTCGTGCTTTCTTTGGTACACAGAATAATGCATTTGCCGTTGCTACATGTTACCATATGCCTTGCATTACTTAGTTCAAGTTCAAATCCTCGTGACATTTCGTTAAAGCCTGAATTCAAGGGGGGTGGGGGCAAAGGCCACGGGACTTCAATTTCATCTACAAAGATTCCACTTGGGAAATTTTTCTTAGAAAAGGACTTCAGCGCTTACTCTTATTAAATGATTTTGAGGTGCAGTAAAAGAATATAACAAACCGTCTGACACATCTTGGCCTAAAAGTTTTAATTGGAATTGCTTATGCTGTGGGGTGACGGTGTTGCTAGCCCCAGGCCTCCATATTTATAAATTCAGAGCATTCTTCGTCGCGATTAGCTTGCTTAGAAAGGCTAGATTGATTGATTTGGTCTATTTTAGCTGCCTTTTCTGCCAGTTTTGGCTAATCGCGAAGATTAGTATGAGTGATGCCATGATGAAATTGATTAGAGGATACTCACAAAGAATACCCATGACCAGGCTGGGATTCGAACCAGGGACCCTTGGCGTCGTAGCGCTCTGTGCTAACCACACCGCCACGGAGGTCGATTAGAATTTGAATTTGAATTTGAATTTAAAATTGTGGGAGCGTCAGCTATTTTGCTCCCGTCACATTATACGGGGGCCAGCCCCTTACCATTACAAATAACAACTCTAACGTTGCATAACTAAAATCTTAAAACCTTCTGACTTCTGTTAAAAGCTGAGGCTGTAAACGGACACTCAGCACACACAAGGACAAAATACAGGACAACACACACGAAATTATACTGGCCAGAGTGCCAGTCACCAAAGCCTCGTTAGTCTTTAGTCCAGGGTGCACTACGTGGAAGTGAGGTTGACTTTTGGGCGCCTACGTGGAAGGTACCCCTTTACACCCCTGAGGTCGACTAGAGAAGCTAGAGAAAGTACGTGCGTGCGTGCGTGCGTGCGTGCGTGCGTGTGTGTGTGTGGGGGGGGGGTGTTTACACAGGGATTTAGGGAGCTATTTTCTTCTACTTCTACACCTCGCCTTCTTCCTTTTCTCCACATTCTTCCCCCTTTTCCCTTCCTTCTGCTTTTCCATTTCTGAATTTTCTATTTACATTTTGGTCATCCTGTCAGAGGGGATTATAAAATTTGCTAGGCTATTCTTTGTTTTGGACCTTGTCGGCGACAATATTATTATTGTTATTATTTTATTATTATTATTAACAGTTTCGATATCGTGGTGCTTCACTTCCACTAATTGTATACTCTGTATTAATAGAGCACTTCCCTGATGCGGCCCGGCAATCTTTGTCACCTGGTAGAGGATTTTGGCCTTGACTATATCTTTATTTGTATTTTTCTTGTATTGCTTCCAAATTACTGCGTTCCAAATACATATACGTAGGTTGCAAACTTTAAAACACATCTGATTAAAAATTATCCATTAAACTTCGATGAAACAATACATTTATATCTAACCAGCGAACACTCACTTGAAACTGTATCGCAAGAAACTCCTTCCTTTCTATACCTTCTTTCATGAAACTATCAAGTAAAAGGACTTGGCACGTTGTTTTATTTAGCTATTACAACACAACTTGGACTATTACGTATCACAATATTATGAAATTTGTCACTTCTTCCCCTTCACCGCCTCATTCTTGTGCGACCCACTTGGATTTGCGGATCCCAGTCCAAAGCCTAGGGTAGCCTAATGGCATATCTCCCCCTTGAATCCTGGTAACTCATTTTTCCTTCCTTCCTCCTCCTCATGTTCGTAGTTTTCTCTATCTTCTCCCTCTCGTTTCCTTATCACCTTTCTCTCTATATATTTTTAGCACCTCTTTTCTGCCTTTATCTCTTAATTTTTCTCTCGTTTTCTCTCACATGCTTTGTGTTGTTCTCGTGCATCTTCTAGATCAGTGGTTCTCAACCGCTGGGTCGCACAATGGCATCAAATAACCGAGCCGCGAGAGGTTCTTCTGAAACATATTTTCTCCAAGCAACACTATTCAAATCAATTTAATAATGTATTGATTAATTTGGCTTATTTTACTTCGCTTTTCTGCCATTTTTGGCTAATCGAGAAGGTTTATGATTGATTGATTTGTTGTTTAAGTCCACATTCTGCACAGTAAGGCTAATCGGGACTGGACCTACAGTTTAAACTGGGTTCCGAACCACTATGTGTCTCCACCGGGAATCGAACCCGGGACCCCTTGATTACAAGGCTAATCGAGAAGGTGATGAGGATGAGTGATAATATGATGAAATTGTTGAAGCGACACTCCCAAAGAACACCCAGGCCCAGGCCGGGATTCGAACCCTGAATCCCTGGCGTCCTAGCGCAATGTACTGACCACTCCGCCACCGGGACCGGAAAATTAATAATGCAGTTTTCCGAGTGTAATGATATAGTCATCCATTTCGAGATTAATATTAATTGAATTTTTTGAGTTGTAAATAGAATATGGTAATGTAAATCGACACTAAACAAATTGATTTAATGATGTTAGTCTGAGGAAACTGCAAGATATCAGTAGATCAATAGTTGACAACTAACGTAAACCTTAACGAACATAATAATCGAACTATTACTCTTTATAATTATGGCATAATTTATTCATTAATAATAAATTTCAAGGGTAGCTACATATTATTTAATGCACAAAGTTAAGAAGTTATAAAATATTTACGTTATCTACGTTAACACACCCACACCTCTTGACGTTATTGATTGATACGATTTATTTCACTTGAGTGATGATGTGCTGAAGTTGATGAAGGGACGCTCACAAAGAACGCCCAGGGCGGGATTCGAACCCTGAACCCCTGACGTCGTAGCGCGCTGTGGTAACCACTCCGCCACTGAGGTCGGCTAAGTTTACGTTATTGTTCTTCCTTTTGTCAATTTGTCACCATTGAAGGTAAATTCAGCTGCATTGAACTGAATACTAGTATTAAAAACACAAAGAAATAATCTGTGGTAATATGTGTTGGATTCAACCCCAGAACCCCATGTGTAATAAACAAGTACATGAAGTTCTGTTGTTAAATTTTTAGGTACTATGTATGTTTTATTATTATTATTAATACATGCTTCTGACGGTTTCTACTCCTGCGTTGGGCAAGAGTTTGCTTTTAGCGCGAAAGAAACAGATTTTCGTCTCAACCATTGCACAACCTCCCAAAAGGTCATGGTTTTGCCAGCTTTCCCCAAGTCATGCGCGACCAATTTCTTTTTCAACATCCACTTGTGCCAAAACGGTCCCCTACCCTCTCAACCCCTACAATTCTTTCACACCCTTCTATCTTCTTAAAAGAATCCGAGGCGAGGGCTCGTCATAAAAACTCTGGAATCCGCTTCCCTGTCCCGAAAATAACCTTCAGGTTTCTGGTTTTTGTCTTTTTCTTTTTATAAAAGCCCTTAGGTAGCCCTGTTGCGCAAACACGGTTATCCTTTGCCCAAAATAGAAAATAAACTGACCCATGGCCATCCTTCACTGTTTCTTTTACCCCCATAAGTGGAACCTTGACACCTCCGACACAACATAGAACTCAGTAACGGAAGGTGGGGTCCAGGGGATCCGCCCCCACCCCGAAAGACCTATCAAGTTAATTAAATAAGTGATGATGATGATAATAATAGGAAGAAGAAGAAGATAAGCTAGCGTAAAATAGGTGTAACGAGAATAATTTAAAAAGTATATGATTTCTAGTTGAAGTCACTAGAATTTGTATTAAAAATTTAGGAAGGAAACCAATGCGACAATAAATTATTAAAATACTAAAAACAGAAAAGGTAATATGAAGATGTTCTTTTGGTCGTTCGGAAGGAATGTTTTAGCTGTGGTGCAAGCATGGGCATATTTAAAGGGGGTGGGTTCAACGGGTCCATCCCCCCTCCCCTTTGGTTCAGTAAAATTACCAGATTACCTGTTCTATCCGCTTGTTCATAAAACTTTGTTCGCACTTATTTTATTTTCCAGATGGAACTGCAGACCAAATGTCTGCAATTTCTTGATAATTTCGGAATTTCAGCGATAAGAAACTGGATTGGGACTGTCAAATCAGTTATATTTTTTTTCCCCTGGATTCTTCTTAAAGGAATTTGGTTTTTAAAAACGCAGTGCAAAATACAAGGGAAACACGGTAACATTCTCAAGTTGTTTGGCACAAGATGAACAGAAAAGTATCAATACTAATTAGCATGACTTGTGGAATTGTATTCACTAATTGTAGAAATTTTACAGACTTTACAATTCACAAGAGAAACATTTCAGCAAGCTCTTCAGTTTCTTCAGTGTGTAACCTGTGGGTAGTTTGAAACATCTCCACTTGTTCTAACCAAATTGTTTTCATGTAGTGCAAAATTATGTTGGACATCTCAAAAGGTATATATACATACATACATACATACATATATATATATATATATATATATATATATATAAACTAAGGGTTCTGAAAACTTTAATGATTTTTTTTGCCAAAGCAGAGAAACTACTTAGAGACTATGATGAAGAAATGAAGAGACCTAGAACACCCAGCCGTCAAATCTGAGGGAACAATGCACCAGCTGAGAGCACAAAAGAATATTACAAGGTAAACCTTCGTTGTCCATTTTTGGACCATTTTGTAGCAGAATTGAACTCACGTTTCTCTGAACACAGTCAACACATTGCAAAATTGCAACAACTTATGCCAAAAATTGTGAAATTGCTATCCCTCATTCATTGGAACAGTGTGTCAAAATGTTGGATGGTCTGGTTGATAGATTGGATTTTGATAGCCTGATCATACCTAGGCCTGCTATACGTCCCGGATTTTCCGGGGCAATCCCGGAATGATATAATTTGTCCTGGTGTTCCGAATAGTTTCTTCGGGATGCACAAATGTCCTGGAATCGGGTGGGAAATAAGAAATAATTAAGACTATACTTTCCTCAACTTTATTTATATTTAAATGCGTAATATTAAAATGCTAATTTTTCTAAACAATCTAACTGTACATTGAACCACTCCCTAACGATAATACAAGAGTTATCGATTTACAAGAAGATGCTGCAAAGTCAAACTTCACGATAGCGCCGCCGTCTGGTAGCAGCACTGAATTTCAGTTGCAAATCTCTTCCATTGCATAGTAAGCTGTTTACTGTAAACAGTAAGTGCTTGGGTGCCCGGACTGTTCAGTCCGCAGATCTCAAATAAAGTTTCTACATTGTGAGACAGCAGCTTAGTTCATTATGGCACCGAAAAGGAATTGCAAGGATATTGATATAGTACTTTGAAGTAGATTTCAGTTTCCTTTTAAGAAGTGTAAAGAATATGATAATGGATATGAACACACACACAACTTTGTCAGGTTCAGCAACCCCCCCCCCCCCGCTCCCCATCAAGCTTTCGGTCAGCAGTGTCCCGGATTTTCACTTATGAAATATACATGGAATTTGGTTATTTTACGATGTTTTTCTGTTAGTTCTGGTTAATCGCGACGATGAGTATACGTATGATGAAATTGAAATGTGTACAAGAACTGATCAACAGTAGCTTTCTAGAAAGTCATTCAGAATTGAGTTCGCTTTTACAGTATTTTACTATACTTTGATTGTAGTTAGAGAATCGATTATGTAAGAACAAAACTAGTCAGCGTTGCCAGATAAAATGACTTCCAGAAGGTATTCTTTCGGTCGTTCGAAAGGAATGTTTTAGCTATGGTGCAAGGGATGTAAAAAAGGGTCGACGCTGGAATTGAGTCAGGCATTCAGGTTATTACTTGCCAGTTGTGTTCGTGGACGCTAAAATTCTGAGTACTGTTATGGCGTTTTTTTTATGAGTTTTTACGTTTTAAGTTCTGGCAACCCTGGTTGATACGGTGATGTCACGAGTTGTGGAGTTCCGGCCTGCTTCCTGTCGCTTGCGAATGTTCTGTCAATAGACCTGCAGGAGACTAGGTCAGCAATTCAGACACGCATGCATGACGTTAAGTCTAGTCATTTGCGTTATTGTTCCTCCCACCTCATTTCTCTCCCACTATTTATATTTCTCTATCTCACATTATCTTGTTTTTCATCTTTTCATCCCCCCCCTCCCTTCGTTCATATTCTATCCTCTTTATATTTTCTTTTTCTTCTCACTACATGCGCCATCTATTGGTTCTTCGTTCTCACTTATTCCTTTTCTCTCCCTATCTCTCTCTTCTTTTTATCCCCCTTTTTCATCTCTTTCTCTCCCTCTTTTATATCTTTCGCTCGTTTCTATCTGTTCCATTCCTTTCACCCATTCTTGTTGTTCATAATAGTTAAGACACGGTTCTGTTTACAACAAACAGTTGCGATGGCATTTCTGTAATGATCGTAGACCCCGTTGTTTTGGATCACCTCCCAATTTTTCACAAAAGTACAATTTATTGGTATTTTGGTGCTAAATTTGCCTTTATAGCTCCAAAGAAAACTATATATCCAAGGTTTCACCGTAGAGTAAGTACTCTATGGTTTCACGCCAGGCACTGCACTCCCCCCACCCTTCTTTCTGTATTGGCCCTTCGCTATTATCTTTGTCTGTGCCCCTATGCTCTTCTATGGGAAAGTTTCGGCTGCTATGGAATCCGCCCCAGGTACTCAAATAACCTGAAAGTACAATGAGGCTAGGAACAATAATTAAACTCTGTCTTTTTGAGAATTGTCTTATCGGATATTAACTTAATTTAAACATGCACTACAAAATGTGTTCTCCTTTGTCACTAAATTAGTTTCTACTTAAAAACCCCATCAAATGAGCTATCAGTCCACCACATTTTATCTTTGTAACAGTTGGGCTGAAAAGTTCGTAGGCTAACATAGTAAAAAATATTTTTTTGACAAAATTCGATTTTATTATTCAATATAGTTGCCTTCGAGGGCGATACAACGATTATAGCGGTCATACAATTTTTCGATGCCATTTCTATAGTACGATTTCTCTTTAGCCTCAAAATAGGCCTCAGTTTCGGCGATTACCTCTTCATCAGTGCTAAATTTCTTTCCAGCGAGCATTCTTTTAAGGTCTGCAAACAGGAAAAAGTCACTGGGGTCAGATATGGAGAATATGGTGGATGGGGAAGCAATTCGTAGTCTAATTCATATAATTTTGCCATCGTTTTCATTGATTTGTGACACGGTGCATTGTCTTGATGAAACAGCACTTTTTTCTTCTTCAAATGGGGCCGTTTTTTCGTGATTTCATCCTTTAAACGCTCCAACAACGCTATGTAATAATCTCAGCTATCTCGATCAACTTCACTTTACGATCATTTAAAATTATTTTGTGAACTTTTTTGATGTTTTCGTCAGTAACAGCCTCTTTGGGGCGTCCACTGCGTGCATCGTCTTCGATGCTCATTTCGCCTTGTTTAAATTTAGCAAACCACTTCTCAACGGTTGATTTTCCTGGTGCAGAGTCCGAATAATATTTATCAAGCCAAGCCTTGGCTTCAACAGTATTTTTTTTCGCCAAAAAGCAATGCTTTATTAACACACGAAATTCTTTTTTATCCATTTTTTCACAATAACAAAAGCTGCTTCACTCACAATGCTATATCTCACGAACTAATTATCCGGCAGCTGTGATATTTATACACGTATCTTTTGAAGGTTAGTACTAAGTAAAAATCACATGGATTTAATTCTAGTAACGCCATCTATGAGTCAGCCTACGAACTTTTCAGCCCAACTGTTAGCATTAGAAGTTTCTGAGATTCGATAATTGACACGAGCGTGTTGCATAAGACTTTTTCAAGTTTTGTACTAGTTATTGCAGTTTTCAACAACAACGTATAAATATGTTAATGTGCCTCCCATATGGCGCAGTGGTAGCGTTGTCACCTTGTAATCAAGGGGTTCGAATCCCACTTTAAACTGTAGGTCCAGTCCCGATTAGCCTTATTGTGCATAAAGTGGGCTTAAAACACCAACTCAACTCAACAACTGAAGTATGTTAATGGTAACTTGTGTAATTGCTCGTGTAATTTGTCTTTCTGTCAGCAAATTACGACTGCGTGATATAAGCTGGGATAACTCGCTCGGTATCCTAGAACACCTGCAGCCTGCTCAGCGGCTATGTGCTGCAAGATTGCAGCTATTCTCCCGCCACATTCCTCGCTATTTAGACCAGGGATTGTTAAACCGTTTTGTTGCTACAGGTTGCTCGTCGAGGTATTTTAAGTGGCTCGTGAATGGTTAGTCGCACACTGCAGGTGTTGGCAGCGATCTCGAGAGAAGAAGGAAGAAGAGCGAAGTAAAGAAAGAAAGAAAGAACTCTCTCTCCCCCGCTCTCTCTCTTTCTCTACACTCAGATAACCCCTTCCTCTTCTTTCCTCTCTCTCTTCCTTCTCTTCTCTTCCTTCTCTCCCTTCTCTTTTCTTTCTCTCTCTCTCTCTCTCTCTCTCTCTCTTATGCTTCTCTTCTTTCTTTCTTTTTCTTCCTTTCCTTCTTCTCTCTCGCTTTCTTTCATCTTTCCCTCTTTCTCTCTTTTGAAAGAGAGAAGAAAAAGAGAAGTTTCTTCCCTTTCTTTCATATTCTCTTTTTCTTCTTAAGAAGAAAATAAAGAAAGAAAGAAAAAGAAGAAAAAGAAGAATATGAGAGAGAGAGAGAGAGAGAGAGAGAGAGAGGGGGGGGGAGAAACTTTTGCAACGTCGAATTTGCATGATGATTGCATACCACCATAGCCGGCTGACAGCCTGGTCAATATTTCGAGAAGTAATAATGACAATCATGCAATCAGTGGCGCAAGAACGTTTTTGATGGGGGGCGGTAAAATTTTAACACACACATGTGTTTGATAGTTTGATTGATTGATTTGGTTTATTTTACTTCTCATTTTTACCACGTTTTGCTAACCGCGAAGATGAGGATGAGTGATGATGTGATGAAATTCATGAAGAGACACCCACAAAGAACACCCATGCCGAGACCAGGATTCGAACCCGGGACCCCTGGCGTCGTATCGTGCGGTACTTACCACACAAGTATTGTATTGTAGTTATTGCTCATTCTCATGTGCGAGCCATCGGCTATGCGTACTACATTTCTTTAACAGTAGAGGGATAGGGGTGGTGGTAAGGAAGCTAAGGGGAAGCAAAGGGCCAACAGTACCATAGAGCCAAAAATATGGGATAATTACCTATTTTGCAGAACTGTACAAAATACCAGAGGAGGAAGGGGGGAAAACAATGGCGCAAATGGAATTTTCCAACCAATCCTGGAGACATATTCCTGTCCTAGATAATGAAATAACAGAGACGGATGTCAGACGGGAAACAGAGAAATTGAAAAGCGGGAAGGCTGCAGGGGCGGACGGGATTTTGGGGTAAATGGTCAGAACAGGACTAGAAAGGTCCAATATGGTGGTAATAGCTACACGTTTGCTTAATGGTATGTTCAGCTGGGGAATATTCCCCGATTGCTGGAGCCAGTCTATCATCTGTCCCATTTACACAGGAAAGGGGGATATGGACAAACCAAACAACTTTAGAGGCGTCTCATTTCTTCTAGTATTAAGTAAAGTCTACACGAGCATATTGTACTGGAAAATTAAGAAGTGGGCTGACATATACGACAAAATAACGCCACTACAAACCGGATTTAGAGATAAAATAAAGGAACCACGTTGGACAACATATTTACACTTCGAACATTGATGGAAGAAAAACTGAAGAAAAAAAGAGGGAAGCTATACACCTGTTTCGTCGACTTCCAAAAGGCATTCGATACTGTAAATACAGAAAACCTTTGGGACAAGGTTTGGGAAATGGGAATGTCGGCCATGATGATAAACGCAATAAAGGCAATATACTCAAAGGTAGAATTCTGTGTACTGTGTCAAGTGGATACCGTGACAGAGAAACGAAAATGGAAAGCGGGGGTAAAGCAAGGATGTGCTCTGTCACCACTGCTCTTCCCCCTTTATATAAATGGTATAGTGGCGTATGTTTGGGGGGCGAACAAGCCGACACCACCAAGGTGGGGATGACAAGGGTACTTGTTCCCAGATGATGTGGTTCTGATCTCAGAGACAAATGGCGGCCTACAAAGAGGTCTGGACGGGTTGAAAAGATACAGCAGAGAATCCAAACTGCAAGTTTCTCTCTCTCTCTCTCTCTCTCTCTCTCTCTCTCACACACACACACACACACACACACACACACACACACACACACACACACACACACACACACACACACACTCAAGTAGCTCAATGGCTTGAGCGTTTGGTAATTTTTGGTATGAGCAGTTCACAGTTGGGAACTAAATGCCGGCTTATTCGGTGGCCAAGCGCTGGTCGAATATCGATCTCGGCACCGAAGTTCCCGGGTTCAAATCAAATACCGACGTGGGGATAGCAGTAGCGGCTTCTGCCTATTCGCACATTCGCACGTGCACACCCAAATAAATCTGCAATGCAATTATTTTTTTGTTAAACGTATTCACTGAACACTATCTCCTTCGAAACATCAAACGTTCCGAAGCCCAATCGCCCCATCGGCTTCGCATTACCAGTGCCTGCCGCTGAGATACGTTCGCTCGGAACACAAGTCACCGGGTGCTCGTTGACCGCTGTTTGCAGCACGCAAGAAAAGAGAAGGGATTCGCTCTTCGCGGTATTATGGGCTAAACTCGCACTGCTAGTGCTGTGTTCACGATACAGCAGTGTTGCAATCCCATTCCATTCGAGATCGTATGGTGGAGTAGAGGCAGCACACACATACATCACCGTAAGTCGAGGGTTTTTTTTGTTTTTTTTTAAGGGACATTTCTATGGTATCTTCGCCCACCCTGTTCCGAGCATGACAAGGGCAAGGAAGAAGACAGGAGGGAGGGGAGGACAACTGAAAACGAAATGCGTGCTTTAAACAATGTCTTGCATTGCCTTTGCTTGTCCAAAATAAACTGTCTTTGAGGCACTGTAGTAGAATTATCCACCAGCTCAGGCAGGGGGGAGGGGGGAGACGTGGATCAGTCAGCTCCTTCCATTGTGTGGCAAAATTGTTACGCTATCAACAGCTCTTTCCCCTTTCATTGCAAAGTGAGCATCATGAAAGCGAAAGCAGATACGTAATATTTAACGTTGTTTAATATTTGGAGGGAAGTTAGCTACTCGTACAAATTTCACCAGCGACTCCAGTAATATAAGACAGATAAGGCGGAAGGGAAAGACAACTTATGAAGTACGAAGAAGGGTAGTGTGGACTGAGTGAGTACTGTCATTTTCTTTAATATTTTTTTTATTTATTCTCTTGATTTCGCTTGAGTTTGTTGGTTTGGTCAGTCGGTCGTTAGAAATAAACAACTGCTAGATAGATTACAACTGATTTTCTGCATGTAGTCGTTGGATCGGCTACCTTGTTTGCAGGAGTGGCTCAAGATAAAATTTTCACCTGGGCGAGATGGAATTTTGGCTCCCCCTACTTTCCACATTCCTCCAATATAAATCATAACCATGTTATATATTTACGGTTTTAATGACGAAGAATAATAGCCTTATTTTAAAAATATTATAATGCTGTTAAAGAACACGTGTATTGTAGGTATGTGTTTATTTTATACCTACATAATGACATCAAGACAACAATAATCTCCTAGCTTAGATGATTTTACAATATACTTATTAAGTTATTCAGCAGTAGCTTCAATTAATTCTTGTCAACAATGAATTCAACTCTTTTTAAAACAAATAGACACGCAGACGGTACAGGCACATAGTGGTTCGGACCTCTCTTTAAATTGTAGATCGTCTGTCTCTATTTGCTTTTCTCTGCATAAAGTGGACTAAAATATAAACTCACGCTTAGGATTTGGCTCTAATCAAGGAGGATGCCTCTGTTTTGCACCCTGGGTAATCGCCCGATCCTGCTTGTTTCCTGTTTGCAAATCTAATTATTCTTGTTCACATTTATCAGTGGAGCGAGGGGGAAAGTTTTTACTAAATATTTTGCAAATCGACAATAATATTGAATATTGTAGATCGGCATTTCTATGTTTATAGTGATTTTGTCAGGTTATCGAATATTGAATTATCTATATATCCAATAGCATGGCTCTTTTCGTGATCGACGAAAAATTCGCCGCGGTATTTCAAATGTCTAGAAATTGATATTCTTTATGGAATAAAACTCTCCTATAGCCTTATTTTTCAGTAAAAGGTGTTCAAAACTTGGGTTACCAATACATTTAGCATCATTATGGACGCCAAAAAAAAGGTCGAGTATTTGAGAGGGTTATAAAACACTTCTTCTGGACACGATGCTGAAGTGCACACCCATAAAGTCAGATCACGAGCCGCTACTGGGGGATGGGTATTCTTTGTGAGTGTTCCTTCATTAATTTCATCATCTTCATCGTCGAGATTCGCCAAAAGTTGCAGAAATGGAACAATAAATAATACAAATAGTATAAGTACTAAATTGATTTAACTTTTCATCACATATATAATTAGCAACCGACCAACCGTGCAGTTACGTGCTGCGCACGCATAAAAAGACACCAAACCTGACCTCTAAAACCTGGTCCACACCAGAGTAACAGAACACCGTTCCTTAACCTCGTAGCATTTCAAGGTTGGTACGTGGCAATGCACGCGACGATGTTACGGCATGATAGTATGCAATCCGCACCGGAGTTCGTAACTGCAACATTCCCGCGTTCCAACAGTTGAATGTGTACGAACATGGATGTCGCTGCAGCATGCACGTACCTGCATTACGCATTGAAAAGGAATGGAAAACAGATACGTTGGTGGGAAACACAATGTATAACGTAATACAATTTAGAATACTTTCTTGGGTCCACTCCATGTTTCTCTTCGACTGTCACGGAATGAGCGTTAAGGCGAGGAGGGACAATTTCCCCTAGGTCTTTCTCGCTGGGGCAGCTGCTGATCACTGTTACCAACTTCGCTCTTTTGGAGCCAGATCTGGCTCTTTCATGCACTCGTTTGACTGTGAACTGTGGCACCCGCCCTCTGCCCCACTATGATGCCACCACTGGCTCCGGCCCATAAATACCAACTTTTGCCATGAGTGTACATTTTGCACGTGACGTGATATTCGTATAGCTATAGGCTGCGTCACCCACCTCTTCTTTCCTCCCCATGTATTTTTATATATAGCGCTGTGGCTAAGATGAAGATGACAATTTTGTCATCCGGAAACCCTTTATTTTCGATTTTATATTAACATCATTGGATTATTGAGATGGGTGATGCCGCCAAATCTAGGCGGTGAAAACTAAGAATAAATTGCCATCACTTTAAAGCTAACGGTAATAGCAGCACCCCCACCCCTCTGACAACTAAAATTACCCTAGTAGGCACTTTATGCAGCCTTCGTTAATCTAGCTCCTTGAAAGTCCTCTTTAGCTATATTAATGGTGAAATTTAGATCTATTATGCACATCAGGTTTGGCAACACTACCAGGATGGCTGTAGGAGGCAAGGAGAAATGCATAGAGACTATTGGAACTCTGCATAATAAATGATCTGATTATCACCAACACTATGTATATACATAAAGACATACACAAATATACTAGAGAAGAACCAAGTAGAAATGAAAAATCTATAATAGATTACATCATTCTGCGGAGAGATATGATAAAGTTCATAAGATATGCAAGAGTTAATAGAGGGCCAGAAGTAAACACTGATCATAAACTTTTCATATTAGATATGACCATAGGGGTTAAAAGTAAGACATCAAGGATGAATAGAAGGAAGAAAACGATAAATTACAACATAAGAGAGAAGATAAAGGTATACAAGTTGAAAGAGAAAAATGTTCAAGAAGAATTTAGAAAGAAAGTGAAAGAAGAACTAGGGAATGAGCATGTAGAAGAAAGAGAAGAGGACTTAGAAAAACTCTGGAGTAAATGGAAAGGGGCAATAATATCTGCAGCTGAACAAGTATGTGGAACATCTAGCGCAGGAAGCAAGAAGAAGATAACAAATTGGTGGAATCCAGAAATAGAAGCAGAGGTAAAAGATAAGAAAGAAAAATGGAAGAAATACCTGTCTGTGGGTACTCTGGAGGCATTTGAAGAATATAGAAAGCAGAGGGATAAAGTGAAGAAAGTGGTTCAAGAGGCAAAGAAAGAATGTGGGAGCAATTTGGAAGAAATATGGAGCAAAATAGTAAGGAAAATCAAAAACTTTTTTGCAAAGTTTTGAAGAACATGAGGAAACAAAAAGATTGCCCTTTAAAATTTATATATGATGAAAATAAGAAATTATTAACAAATTCTGAAGAAATAATGAAAAGATGGAAAAACTACTTCCAAAAATTATTAAGTGAAAACGAAAGAAACGTACCAAATGAAGAGGAGGAGGAGGAGGAGGAGGAGGAGGAGGAGAGAAGACCTGAAGAACCAGATATACTAGATGTAGAACAAGAAGTAATCACACGGGAAGGGTTAAAGAAAGCTATTAGTAGAATGTAACTAGGAAAGGCAGCTGGTCATGATGGCATTGCACCAGAAATGATCAAGTATATGGGAATGGAAGGAGAAGATCTGTTGCTCAGAATAATAAATGTGGCATGGAAGGAAAAGAAGATAGTGAAGGATTGGGAAATATCAATACTAATACCAATATATAAGAAAGGAGATAACAGGGAATGCGGAAATCACAGAGGTATTTCACTACTCAGTGTGCCTAGCAAAGTCTATTCAAGAATTTTGGAAACTAGACTAAGACAAGAAATAGAGGATAAATTACAGGAGACACAAAGTGGATTCAGATCAGGTAGAGGTGTCCAAGATCACATATTTACAATAAGGCAAATAATAGAGAAAGTTATAGAATACAATAGAGAATTATACCTATGCTTTATATATTTGGAAAAGGCTTTCGATAGGGTGCTATGGCAAGAGCTATGGAAAACCCTAAAGAAAAACAATGTAAACAAACAATTAGTACAATTAGTAGATGCAATACAAAGTTTCTACAGAACAAATAGATGCTATGTCAGAACTGGCAATAACAGATCAGAGGAATTCATAACATCAACAGGAGTAAGACAAGGTCATATTTTATCCCCATACTTGTTTATCATTCTAATGGATGATGTTCTGAAAGAAATAAAACCAAAGATGAGAAAATTCAAAGTAGGAAATTGGAAACTGAAAACTGTAACTGTATCTGAACTTTTATATGCAGATGATATTGTATTGTTTGCAAATTCACAAGCAAACCTACAAAGAAATTTAGAAATAATAAATGGTAATATGTCAAAGAA